>NW_018243714.1:4315-11192 GCF_001263595.1 Phalaenopsis equestris | reverse complement strand
ATATATATATATGGGTAGTATTTCGAGTCAAAACGAGACGAACACGAACGAATAAACTTTTGTTTGTATTCAGTTCGTTTATATATCGAGCACAAAAAAGGTGTTTGTGTTCGACTCGTTAACTTATCGAACAAATCGAACAGGAGCTTCTTAAAGATTTTGACAGCCCTACTTAGTTGTTCGCGGTACCGTCATCTCTTTGAGGGCAATATTTCTTCTCAACAGCATATGATGTTCTTGGATTTTTATTTTTAATTTTTTTAATGAAAATAATGCTTGAAAATAATGGTTTTAGAAAATTAACTACTTTTGTTCTATTTGTAAATCAAATCCTAACCTAAAAACATAATTAACTTCCTATTGTTCGGACCATCTAAAATCTTATGTTTTGAGTTTTTAGTGCAACTGTTAGGGAGTACCATAAAGTAGATCGGCTCATATTTATGTTCCACTTTTGAATTTACTTTAAATATTTGATATTTTATTCATTGCAATATGTGATTCATCACATTTACATAATGCCTTACTTATGGGGGTATTTACATGCATTCCCTTCCAATTTCTATGCATTACATATCTGACACTATCCTAAGATTTACTTTATGTTCATTATCGCTTAAATCTTTCATATCACATCAAAATATTATTTTTTAAATTTTTATAAATCAAAATATAATTTTTATTGACTGTGACATTTTTAAAGGTTGAAGTTTAAGAACAAGATATGTAAATTCATAAAAATTGTTTGTCATTTATAAAAATCTCTATTTATTTATATCGAAATTCAGTGAGCTAGCGTCCCATGCTAAAGTCTCTGAGCTTTTTTCATGCATGCATGAACAGGACGAGTGGGTGATCTCAAGGGTTTTCCAAAAAACCGGCGGAGTTAAAAAGCAACGCGGCGGCTTCGCCACGGCTACCGCCATCTCCTCCGGCATCTTTACCGCCGGCTCCGTGTGCAAAGACATGCCCACTTTACCCCTCACCGGCGAACAAGAGAACTCCTTCACAAGCATGGAAAGGCATTACGTGCCCTGCTTCTCCACAGTGGCCACTTCTAACTATCCCGGCCCCGGGGCTATTGCCTGCGGTGGGCAGGCGTTTCCTAGCGTAAGATCGTTTCAGGAGAATCCACGGAATCCGTTCTTTCTGTCTTCAGCGGCTGCGCCTGCGCCTCCGGTGACAGAGTGTGAGATTGGCGGGTGGCCGTTTGATCTTTATCGGAAGGTAGGGAGTAATGAGTTAGATTGTATGTGGAGCTTCTGAGAGAAATAGACGATTGTATTATTGTTCTAGAACTGAGCTAATTATGTTTTGTGCTTCCAATATGTTTTTTTGTTTTTCTTCTTTTCATTTATGGTTATGGACATGATTTGCTCAAATTTTTTTTGTGGTTTGGAGGACGGACTAGGCAGGTGCCAATCAATTGATCCATACCGTTTCTGTGGGCAGATTTAGCTTAGTTTGTCCATAACGAGGATTTTTTTTCTGTCTTGTTTAATTAGTTCTTTGAATCTCTTGGATGGTTCACGTGGTATGATTGCATTCTTTTTCTTCCTTTCATGCCAATAGTTTTTATTGTTGCTTGGACTGTCGCGTATTTAAATCACCTGAATTTTTTGTTTCTTGCTTAGCTGCAGCTGCCTTCTCTTTCCTTCAAAGATGAAACTTTTAACTAAACTTGCTTCTTGTTTATCTTTACAATCTTTCTTAGCTTTCATGCTGTATTTTCCTCCCATATTGTACTTATGACTGCACAAATCATGAAAAAGTTTGATGGATCTCGATAAGGAGATACCAAAGGATCACATTGAGATGGTCAAAAGTAGAGGAGTCAAGCTTTGTGTCATTCAGTCGGGAACCTTTGGCCGACCAAAGGAAAGTGCAACTGAATGAAAGAACATTATACACTTGATCTGAGGGACATCAAGGCGTGGTCAATTCCTTCAAACAATTCTGGGATTCTTCACAAAGATTGCAAGTTGTCATACAATATTCTCTATGAAGACATTGTTCGAAGGAGAACTGCCAGTCAGATTATGGTAACACATCTTTTGCCTAATGGTTTAAGTTCACCAGAGCAATAAGGTCTTCATAGTAGTTTTTTTTCTCAAAATTACCGAACGAAGATCTTCTAGCTAACCTTTAAGTGGACCGAACGATTATAGGACAACCAAATGATAATAATAGTGAATCATTAAGACCTCACTTCGAACAGTTATGAATATCAAATGATGTCAACGACAGTTATGAGTATAAAAACATCCCGGAAGCAGTTATAAATATGTAAAGTTATAATGGTGTATTAATCACTTGTAATATTCATATTAAAATAGAAACAAATATGTAACTTATAAGACACCACCTATGATCTGGGGTCATCTCTTCAATAAGGGATTATTGAATCTATTATGAGAAAACTTTATCATTGTGCATTTCACTTTTCTCTCTCATTTTTTTATTCATTCCTCTCATCCATTCAACGCTTTGTTACTTGGATGTGATCCACAAGATATTTTTGGATTAATCTTATAAGGTGTAGTGAGTGTGAAATCATTCAGTCAACAATGAGAGCGACACGTCACAAAGAAGGAACCCACTTGCGAGAAACTTCGAACATGGAGTTCGTTTGACAACTCATGCAATAACAAATTTAAGAATCTCTAGGATGAATAGCGAAACAAACAGAATAATTAACCCAATCTATATTAGAGAAGAGGGCACAAGTTGGCACCAGAACCAAATTATCGAGCACCTAAACATCAAGGCCAATTGATGATTCAAGGGGTCGAACGACTTGAAGGATCATTGTATCAAGACATTACTGGGTCCACACTGAGGATCAACCAACTAGGGAGGAGAATGGAAGTCTATTTCTAGCCAGAGAATGCATTCTCCCTGCAAATTTTTGACACTGAGCCCTGATACACCTAAAATATATAGTTGATACACGTAAAATATATAGTGCTCTTAGACACATTTTTATACTTATTTTTGAGATGTCACGCTTTAATGGAAGGTTTTTGTATGGTTTTATTTTAGGCATAAGTAAAAATGTGAAATATGCTAAAAAGAGCAAAAAAGGATCAAATTTAGAGGAAAAAAATGCAAAAATGGTGCAAAAGCATTTTGGCGCCGACGCGCTGGTGAAATAGAGAAGACCTCGCCTAAGCCCTAGAGGCGCCGCGCTTAAGCGATAGTGACAATTACTTGGCAAGTTAATTCATTTTGACAAATTTTGAAGGGACATTTGAGGAACCTATTGGCTAAAATGGGTGGTTATAATCACCAAGGATGAAAATATAATTAAAGGACTTGTGAAAGGAGGCATCCCCTGGTAAATACATCAAATCATGACACATTTTAAAGAGATACCAAGTCACCTGTTTGAAAATTATAAAAGAAGGAAGTTGAGACTCTTAGAAGGGTCCTGAAGAGTTTTGAAAAGTTCTTGAAGAAGCTTTTAGAGAAAATTTTAGGCACCAAAAATTTATTTTTCCTTTTATTTTTAGTTTTATTTTGAGAGTTAAGAGTGTTGTAAGAGAGAAAAGATTCAAAAGAACTTCAAAAGTTTGGTGGAGGATTTGAGATATATTTGTATCTTTGTTTGAAACTACTTTTGATTTTTAATCAAAACTTCTTGTTGGTTTGACAATGATTTCTACTTTTAAACTAAAGTGTGGTTTTATTTTCTCCATGAATTCTGAGTGGTTTTCTTTATCTTTCTCCTTAAAATGATAAGTAATTAAAGTGTTGGATAGAAGTTGTCGAGAGTATTAATCTTTAATGTTGGAAGAAGTTGTGATGATTTAATTCCATGCACTTCTTTTACTTCATGATCTGGCCTATCTAGATGTTAAAATTTGTTGTGAGAACATGTAAGAACCGAGATGGTATTGTCTCAGTCAACAATTAGAAAGAATCACATGAGATTATATGAATGAGAAAATAGTTCATATGATTGAGTGCAAATAAATAGGGAAATAATCTTGAAGGGTGTAGAGTTAGAGAACTTTAGAGTGACAGGCTAAAAAGCCAAACTTGGTTTATTGTTTTAGGTTTTGATACGAGATGTTAGCTCCCAGGTGGTGGGAACCAAGGGAACTCTAGAGTGAGAGCTAGAATCTTCCACGCCTAATCGGTCTTCAGAACTATTCAAACTTTAAATTAACCAATGTTTTTTATAGCATCTCTAGTAAGGGTAAAGAATAATATTGCTCCTATTTGACACAACACAATTTGAATATTTCCACAATAAAATTCATTTACTTATTACTGATTCATGATAAGGAGAAAGATATTTCGTTTTCAATGCTTTTTTTACATAAACTCAAGTTATCTTTAATAAGTTTTTATTTCATTTTCAAACATTAAAAATACCAAAAAGAGTGTAAATTTTATTCCTGCGATAAAAATTATAGTTTAAGTATTTGTCTTTTTAAAGTAGAAAGTTTGTTACTTTATATATTGCATACTGTGAACAATCCCTGTGGGTTCGATATTTGGGGCTTAATCAAAAAGTCTTATATTACTTGATAACGATACGTATACTTGCATAGTATCCCAATATATATTAAGTTAAAAAGTTAAATTCTTATTTTCTCTAGGATCAAGCTTTTGATATAGTTGCAAAGTAAGGAAAGATAAGTGAAAAATATAATCAAATACATTGTTATACTGTTGCATATAAACAGTAAAATATAAATAGTAAGGATCAAGTTTTTGGCGTCATTGTCAGAGATTGACTGAAAGCAAATTTTTATTTTAGAAAGTCTTATTAAACTTTAAGAGTTATTGTAGGATTATCTTATTATAATATTTTATTTATAAAGTATTTTTGTGTGTTTTATTTTATTTTATTTTATTGTTAGTGTATGCGTAGTTCAGGTTCTGAAGGACTAGTGCCTTACGATTCTGAATCAGAAAGAATTGTTAAGAAAATCAGAAAAAGCAGAAAAATTAAAAATTTTGAAAAATCTGAAAAAAATTACAGAAATGGCAGATTAAAATAATCAAAATGCTGAAATTCATCAAGAATTTAGACCATTAAGAGATTATGCCAACCCTACGGTAGATGAACTTCATTGTAGTATTCAAAAACCTACTATAGTGACTAATTAATTTGAGCTTGAACCTGCTATTATCCAAATGATATCAAATAATCAGTTTGGGGGATCACCAACTGAAAATCCAAATTTAAATATTACCAATTTTCTAGAATTATGCGCTACATTTAAATACGATGGTGTATCAGATGATGCCACAAGACTTAAATTATTTACTTTCTCACTGAGAGATAAAGCTAATATGTGGTTGAATTTGTTAGCACCTGGATCTTTTTAGCACTTGGATCTATCAAATTTTTAGCACTTGGATCTATCAAAACTTGGGATGATTTAACACAAAAATTCCTTGCTAAATATTTTCTACCATAAACTTAGAAATGATATTATAATGATATTATATATTTTAATCAGTTTGAGGGGGAATCTATTTATGAAGCATGTGAACGATTTAAGGAACTCTTAAGAAAATGTTGACACCATGTTATACCAGATTGTTTAATACCGCAAACTTTTTATAATGGATTAGCTGGGTCTCTTTGATCTATTATCGACGTCGCTGCTGATGGTTCATTAATGTCGAAACCATTTCATGACGCTTATGCTTTAACTGAAGAAATGACTAAAAAAAATTTTCAATGACCTTCTATTTTAATGGCCTTCTGAGAGGGTAAATCTTAAAAAAGTAGCCAATATTCATGAATTTGATGCATTTACTATGTTAGCAAATCCAGTTGCTGTAATTTTAAGAAAGTTAGACCAAGTTGAAATGAATTTTTCTCAACCAATTTCATGATTGAAGAGAATTCATTAGGCTAAATGGTAGATTCTCAAGCATTATTAGAAACTTTGAATGCCATAAATAATAAGTAGAATAATCCATATATTCAAATTATTATAACTCAGGTTGAAAGAACCATCCTAATTTAACTGGATTAATACTTCGGGTGATAATAACCAACAATGAGGGAACAGCCAAGTAAACCCATTGGGAAACTAAAACAACCAAAGGAATAATAATAATAGATCTGTCTATCCTCCAGGTTTTAACAATAATCCAAAATTTAAGAAGAAGAAGTTATCTATAGAAGAAGTGTTGTTGCAAATGAGAAATCGGTTATAAAGTCAATGAGCTCAATTAGAAATATTGAGAATCAACTTGGACAAATAGAAAATTCATTAATTAATAGATCCCAAAAAATACTTATTAGTAATACTGAAACAAATTCGAAAGACCAAAATAAAGAGCAAGTAAAAGCCATTCAACTTAGATGCGGAAGAGAGTTGGAAGGCAGGGTTCAAAAAGAAATTGAAGTAGAAAGAGAAAAAATTGAAGAACCAAAAGAGGATGCTCTGGAAGATTCAGAAAGACCTATTTCTCCACTGAAAATTAACTTGAAAAAACCACCACCTCCATTTCCTCAAAAGCTCGTCAACAGATGTTGGATAAGCAATTTTCAAAATTTATGGAAATTTTTAAGAAGCATATAATTAATATTCTATTTGCTGAAGTCTTAGAATAAATGTCAAGCTATATAAAGTTTATGAAGGATATTCTCAATAGGGAAAGGAAGTTTAAAGATAATGAGACTATCGCACTTAGAGAGGAGTGTAGTGCTATAATTGAAAAATGCTTCCTGAAAAACTTCAAGATCTTGGTAGCTTTACTATTCCATGTGCAATAGGAGATAGATTTTATGGGAAAGCTTTATGTGATTTAGGTGCAAGCATTAACCTTATGCCATTATCAATATTTAAAAGATTGAGATTAGGAGAAATAACCCCTACTACTATAACTCTGTAGTTAGCAGATC
>NW_018243714.1:0-4257 GCF_001263595.1 Phalaenopsis equestris | reverse complement strand
TTGATTTCATTATGCTGGATATGTTTCATTATGCTGGATATGGAGGAAGATAAAAAGATACTTATCATTTTGGGGAGACCTTTGCTAGGCATAGGAAGAGCAATGTTAGATGTGCAGAAAGGGCAATTAACAATGATGTCAATGATCAAAAGGTTACTTTCAATATTTTAAGATCAATGAAATATCCTGCAAAAGGTAAAGATGATGAATGTTATTAAATGAATGTTATAAGATATCTGAGTGAATGTAATTTCAAAACTAATTATGAAAAGAAATCTGAAGTAAAAGTTTTGGAACACGAGCAAGAATATGAATTATATTAATGTGAAGATCTTTATAAGGAAGATTCAAACTATATTCGAGAAAGTTTCAAAATTTTGGACACCATAGAAAAAGATAAATCATTTTGTCCATCAATAAAAAAATCTCTTGAACTTGAGTCGAAGTTACTTCCTGATCATTTGAAGTATGCCTTCTTAGGTGATTCCTCTACTTTACAAGTTATAACTTTTTTAAAATTAACGATGGAAGAAGAAGATTTATAAAAATTTTGAAAAATTTTAAGAAAGCCTTTGGATGGACAATAACTTATATTAAAGGAATCAGTCCTCCAATTTGTATGCATAGAATTCATATGGAAGAGAACTGCAAACCCAGGGCTGATTCTCAAAGGAGGTTGAATCCTATTACGAAAGAAGTTGTTAAGAAAGAAATTTTAAAGTAGTTAAATGTTGGAATTATCTACCCTATTTTAGATAGTGCATGAGTTAGTCCAATTCACTGCATTCCTAAGAAAGGAGGAGTGACCGAAATGAGAAACTTGTCATTTCCAAGGCAGAAGACGAGGAGGAAGGAGATAAAGAAGAATGTTTGAGAAGCGAATGAATGGCGTCGATTTGGTTTCATGAAGCTTGTCTATGTGGTTATGTCTTCTGATATTATGTTGTGAAGGAGGAGGTGGAGGGGAAGAAAGAGCCATGGAGGTTTGCGAGGAACGTTTCTTCTTCCTTGGAATGGTGAAAAAAATGTTTACCAGCCCTTATAGTGCATTTGCTTTTAGAAAAATGCCCTTTGGTTTATGTAATGCCCCTACTACATTTCAAAGATGTACTACATTTCAAAGATGTATGATGATATGATGACAGCTTTTTGTGATTTAATTGAAAAAGGGATTGAAATATTTATGGATGATTTTTCAATGTTTGGAGCTTCATTTAACTTATGTCTAGAACAATTATGGATAGCCATCGGAGAATAATTTCTAGGGATCTAAAGTTCTCAAACGCTGTGAAGAAACAAATTTGTCCTAAATTAGGAAAAGTGCCAGTTTATGGTAGCAGGAGGAAATGTATTAGGACATCAAATATCAGAAAATGGTATGGAAGTAGATCCTGCTAAAATTCAAGTGATCGCTAATTTACCTTATCCAACCAATATAAGGGAAATTAGGAGTTTTTTAGGACATGCTGGATTCTAGAGGTGATAAATTGAAAACTTTTCAAAAATTGCTAAGCTTTTATGCCATTTATTGGAGAAAGATGCATTTTTAATTTTATGAAGAATGCCTAAAAGCTTTTGAGTTATTAAAGGAAAAGTTAGTCACTGCACCAATTATAGCTTCACCAAATTGGGGAAAGCCTTTTGAATTGATGTGTGATGCTAGTGATTATGCTATTGGAGCTCTTTTAGAACAAAGATATGATAAAATTTTCAAAGTAATTTACTATACTAGTAAACCTCAGAATGAAACCCAAATTAATTATACCACAACCGAAAAAAAGTTCTTATCAATATTATATGCTTTTAATAAATTTAGATCATACTTAATTGGAACTAAATGTATAGTGCATATAGATCATTCTGCTATTAAGTACTTAATGAAAAAGAAGGATGCTAAACCTAGACTTATAAGATGGGTTCTCCTTTTGCAAGAATTTGAAATTGAAATAGTAGATATGAAGGGAGCTGAGAATCAAATTGCTGGTCATTTGTCCAAACTTGAGTTAGAAAAACCACTCTGTTTTGAAAAAGAAATTAATGAATATTTTCCTGATGAAAAACTGTTCAACATTAATGGGTGGTGTGTTCCGTGGTATGCCGACATTGTGAACTTTATTGTTAGTGATATTATACCCTATGGAATGACATACCAACAGAAAATGAAATTTATATATGAAGCTAAGACTTATTTTTGGGATGACCCATTTTTATATAAATAAGGGAAGGATTTGATTATTCGAAGATGTGTGCCTTTAGAAGAGACTTATGAAATTTTTTGAAAAATGTCATAATTCTGATTTTTGGGGACATTTTGGTGTTGATAAAATAACATACAAAATTCTACAATCTGGATTTTATTGGCCTACTATCTTTAGAGATGTTAATGTTTATATCAAAACTTATGATAGATGTCAACGTGTAGGTAATATTTCTACAAGAAATGAGATGCCCCTTAATTATATGCTAGAAGTTGAAATATTTGATGTTTGGGGATTGTATTTCATGGGATCATTTATACCATATTTCAGAAATTTATATATATTGTTAGCAGTGGACTATGTATCCAAATGGATAGAAGCTGTCGCTTTACCTTGATGTGATGCGAATATTTTTTGCAGATTTGTGATGCCGAGAGTTATCATAACTGATGGGGGAAGTCATTTCAGAAATGCCATAATAGAGAAATTATTAAAGAAATATCATATAAACCATAAGATTGCTACTTGTTATCATCCTCAAACATGTGGTTTGGTTGAATTATTTACATGTGGTTTGGTTAAATTATTTAATCATGAAATTAAAAGAATTATGGAAAAATTTGTAAATCCATCAAAAAAAGGATTGGTTAGTTAAACTTGACTATGCTTTGTGGGCTTATAGGACTGCATATAGAACTCCTATAGGAATGTCCCCATATAAGCTAATATTTGGGAAAGCTCTTCATTTACCAATTGAACTTGAGCATACTACATATTGGGTGATTAAGGAGTTCAATTATAATTTAAAGGATGCTAGTGAAAAAAGGTTATTGCAATTAAATAAGCTTGAAGAGATAAGGAATGAATCTTATGACAATGCTAAGATTTACCAAGAAAAGATGAAGATGTGGCATGATCGAAGGATTCCTACTAAAAATTTTCAGCCATGGCAACAAGTTTTTCTATATAATATATGGTTAAGATTATCTCCAAGCAAACTTAAGTCCAGGTGGATGGGCCCATTTGTTGTGATGAAAGTTTATCCTTATGGAGCTGTGGATATCAAAGATCCTAAAACTGAGAAAATATTTAAAGTGAATGGTCATAGACTGAAACCTTATTTTATAGGGGATTAACCTAAATTTAACGATTGAATGATTTTGGGTCAACCAAAATAAGCACTGGTTAAGTCGAGCTGACGATGTAAAACCAAATGCTCTGTGGGAGGCAACCCATAGTTAGATGTGTGCTTTTGTTTTGAATGTCTTTTGTGTATGATTCAAAAAATTTGAGGTAGTATTTTTAAGACTATTTGTGTTAGTAATAATTTTAAGACTTTATTAAGTGACTTAGACATGTTAGAATGAGTATTTGGATGTTAAGTTGCTCGGTGTTAAATCAAGTACTGACGCTTAAGCGCCAATATTCGGCGTTGAAGCGCAGGCGTTAAAAACCATGTGCAAAAATGTAATTTCTAGAAGTTTTAACCGCCAATTGGTTAACTTAAACGTGTCATGGCATTTATAGGATGTGCCTAAAATTTATTAGAAGGATTTAGACCTATAAATCAAAGGATTTTGTGATGGAATTTCATCCAGAATCATTTTTAGACCTAAAGTCTAAGAGAAAGAGATATTTGGAGAAATGTCTTCATGGAAGATGGATTTGAAGAAGAAAGAAGAGACCATGAGGAAGAAATTCATTAGTCAGAGTGCACAAGAGATGTATAACAGTTTCTTAGTTGTTAGTATCGAAGCGATAAAATAACAAAAAAGATCAACAAAATTGAGGCTAACCTAGCTTTAATTGAGGCAAAGGTAATTGAAGTTAATACACATCTAGAAAATATTGGATGGCAATTAAAAATGTAATTTAGCCATACTAGTTTGTCGACACAATTTTGGTTAAGGAGTTGCCCATTAGAAGCTGTCAGCCGCTGAAATCAAAATCCCGTCGCCCGTTTCAGAAGGACATTTAATTTACATATGTATATATGACAACGACTTTCTATATGCTTAAAATACAAGATAAATATGGATGCAATGAATATTTAATAATT
>NW_018243713.1:0-347 GCF_001263595.1 Phalaenopsis equestris | reverse complement strand
TATATTTTGCTTAGAGATTATTGTAGCAAAAGTTTGACGAATTAGCCAAAGTAAATAAATATGGATTAAGATTTTGTAACGCCCATCAAAATCTGGAATATATTACACAATTACCCACATATTTTAGTTTTTAATATTGAAATACAAAATTCAAATTTATATTTTGATCATTCAGACGTACTACGATGAAGTTACATAATTGCAACATAGTTTCAATCACCAACATCTATGAATTCATATTTTGTTCATTGTCGCCTCCTCAACAGTCTTATTCATTTTAATGTTAACTGTATACATGCATACATAAACATTATTACATGACTATATATGTATGTATGTGTATATAT
>NW_018243712.1:0-218 GCF_001263595.1 Phalaenopsis equestris | reverse complement strand
CACTCCAAGTGGGGATGCTCAAAGAGACACCCTGGCATGTCATATGCAAAAATAATTTACATGCAATGAAATATCATAGGCATCAAATCAAAATAGGATTTTTCGTACACATGCAAAGAAAGCATGAAACATACAATAAAGCATACAAGCATGCAAGTAATTTGTCGCCCCAATCATGGTAGCTGATCAAACTAAAAAGATGGGTCAATTGATTCAGG
>NW_018243711.1:0-242 GCF_001263595.1 Phalaenopsis equestris | reverse complement strand
TTTAGAAATTAGTTTATTTGGCTTTTCAAGATAAATATTTAGTTTATGAGAAAATTATTAGAAGTTTTCCTAGGCCAGAGAAATACTTAACCAAAATTTCATAAATTTTGAATTAAATTATTATAATTATTTTAATAGAAAAATAATGAAAATCCACTTTTAAGCCTTTAAAATTTATTTTTAACTTAGGAAAAATTAAGAAAAAAAATTTAATGAGTCCTAAGTGATCAGAGAGCAATCAT
>NW_018243710.1:0-1016 GCF_001263595.1 Phalaenopsis equestris | reverse complement strand
ACCTCAATGATTCATATACCACACTCGTCCTAACCTCATGCGCCTCCTTCAAAAATCACTCTATTGGCTCATACAAGCCCCGAGACAATAGTTCAACACTCTATCTCAACTCTTATAATATCTCAATTTTCACACCCTCTACCTACCCATCACTCATGATATATGATGAGGAGAGAAAAATTACTTGGATACTTTTATATGTTGATGATCTCCTCATCACAAGAAACAACCAAACTCTTATACATAGGACCATTCAATCACTCCAACAACTCCTAAAGAAACATGGGAGACATCTATCACGTTCTCTGCATCAACCCTATTTCATGTTTGGCCCTCAAAGGATTCTATATTACATAGATTGATGATATGTTTTAAAATTGAATTTTTATAAACCTCTACACTCTTCCTCTTAACAAAGGAATTTCGACGAGACCATCAACCACTTGAACCCCATCTAAACATACACGTACTTGGATCACTATAATACGTAAAAATAACCCATCATGATCATCTACCCTTTCATATCAACCGAGCCTCCCAATATATGCACAAACCAAGTCACTCTCATTACCAATACCTGAAGCGCCTACTTAAATACATTCAAAGGACAATACACTATGGTCTTCCCATCGATAGCACAGATCTACAACACCAAGCATACTCTGATTCTAACTGGGCTTACGACACCAAAGAAGAAATCTAGATTTGGCTGCTACATCTTCTAGGGATCAAACTTGGTGCTTTGGTTCCCCAAAAAGCAACACACAGTTGCTCGATCACCAACCAAAATAGAATATCGAGCCTCGGGTCAAACGATAATTGAAATTATCTTGATCATGTTTATTGCAAAACTTCCATATACCAACAAAAAATCTCATTCCACTCCATTGCGACAACGTATCAAGCATGATGCTAGTATAGTACCCCATATTTAATGCCCGCACAAAGCATAACTCGTTCAACTTTCCTTTTATTCGAGACTATATCAATGCTCAAACAATCATAGCTCATCATTT
>NW_018243709.1:0-375 GCF_001263595.1 Phalaenopsis equestris | reverse complement strand
TACAATTGATGAGTATTATTTCGAGCCAAAGGAAGTTGAACATGAACAAAGATTTACATGAACAAACAAATCTTTGTTCATGTTTGACTCGTTTATATATCAAACACAAAAAGTGGTATTGTTCTGCTCGTTAACTTAGCGAACAAACCAAACACGAGCTGTTCGTGAACAATGAGCCGTTTTGATAGCCCTACAAACGACACAATTTTTTTGTAGTTTAAAAAAAAAAGATTCATTAACAAGTAGGGATTATTAAATTTGCTCTTTAAATTAATTGTCACTTTTTTTTTTTTCTATTCTACCTTCAGGCTGTCCAAAAATTACATTTTTCGCAAAGAGTTTATGTTCGACTCGTTAAGTAGCTCGTATTTGAAA
>NW_018243708.1:0-299 GCF_001263595.1 Phalaenopsis equestris | reverse complement strand
GATTTAGGAGCCAGTATTAATCTTATGCATTATCACTATTTCAGAAGGTTGGGTTTATGAGATAATTAATCCACAACTTGAACTCTTCAGTTAGTTGATCGTTCGATTATCAATCTTAAAGGAGTTATAGAAGATGTTTTGGTAAGAGTTGATAAATTTATTTTTCTTGTGGATTTTATTGTATTAGATATCGAGGAAGATAATGACATTCCTATTATTTCTGGAAGACCATTCATTGTCACTAGAAGAGCTTTGATAAATGTGCAAAAAGGATAACTAACTATGAGAGTTAGTGATCA
>NW_018243707.1:0-1861 GCF_001263595.1 Phalaenopsis equestris | reverse complement strand
AAAAAATCAACCAAAAGTGTTATTAAATGGATTCATAATAAAACGTGTGCTATATTTTCTAAAAAATTAAAAAAAAAATTATTTGAGACTTGATATATCATTAATAATTTTTGTCTTTTGATATAAATCTTGAGACAGAACACAAATCTCAAGCTAATTTATGGGCAAGAAGCATTCTTACAAAATTCATCCAGAATTTTGATTTCAACAAACTTATAGTTAAATTGATCTACTCGACGAGTCAAACTAAATGGTATCATAATTGATCTAATCCGACTCAAATCAAACGGGGATCAAGCCTCGGATCAAGCCGTTAAATCACTTTATGATGCTTTTCGGGCATCGTTTGAAGTTCAAATGGATTTTGAATCTAGCAGACTTGTAGTCGAATGTCTATCGAACGTCATCCAATCAAAGGGATATCTATGGGGGTCGGATCTGATTGGTCTAAATTTCTTCTTTATTCGCAACCTAGAGTTCTACCCCCCTTTTGAAAAGGCGATTAAATTCTGAGCAAGATGAAGGCAAGTGCCTAAAGATGAGGGAGCTAAAGCCCTGGATCCTGCACCGACAATCCAGCAAACACCTCTTGCTCCCACAACCACTGATCGCAGCTCACTGGCCGTCGCCAACCATCATCGCCCTCCAGCCCCTACAACCACTGACTACTGTCGACCATCGTCCATCAGCCACCGCTGACCACAATCAATCGCTGCTGGCTCCATGGGACGAAGCACCACTTGCAGCAATTATCGATATTGCAGAATGATGAAGCAACGTACGAAGTGGTCCATCATCAAAAATGTCATGCTAACCCTGAAGATGGAGCACTAATCAACTCCTGCTGTAACTGCTCCCTACTGTGGGGTAATAAGTTCTTCCACGCACCAATGTTAAAACTCAAGAAACAGTATAACACTTTCTACTCAATGGGTTAGAGATTGTAACTGTAATTGCTAACTCATAGTGAAATATTTTGACTGGGCATAGCCATGAGTTTTTTGGTTTCCAAATTTTCTATGTAAGAACTTTTAGTGCACATACTGGTTATCTTTCTTTCATCCAAGTGGTGTTGGATTCTGGTACAACCTGAAGACGATAATTCATTACTCTACTGTGGCGAATTTTCTAGCATGCACTAAGACTGAGCTCATTTGATTGATTCAATTTCATTTTGAAATAATGATCCTATTTTCTGTTATCAAACTTTGAATATTTGTTCTTCAATTTGCAGAGTAGTTTTGATATTCGTTAAACCAAAAAAATAAAAAAAACTACATAGTATTATGATTAGAAAATTAAATTGATTTAGGTAGATATGACATTTATTTTAGTTTAATCTAAAATTTTATTTTTAAACTGATTGTGAGAATATAAAAATATATATATTTTTAATAATCTGACCTTAAACTTTAATTATTTTAATTGATAATAGAACAAAATAATAAATTTCAGTTTGCTTTAGAGGGTGAATGCCTCCCAGAATTTTGAAATTTCCTTTATACATCTATACAACAAAAATATCAGCACTGATCTCGAAGGATCGAGTGGCTGTGATGGAGTTTCAAACGACTCAAGTCCCGTGCGAAAGGACTAGATATACTTGCAAATAGGTTGGTCGAGCACACAACAAAATTGACCGACTGACATATTTATCAAGAGACTTCTTAACAAAGTTAGTCGGGTGACTTTTATCTGTCGACTCGACTCATGGTCAGTTGACAAAACATGTCGAAACTGAAGCATCCGGTGATCGACAGACATTATATTTGATGTGTGCTAGAAAATTCACGGCGGCAGAGTAATGAATTATCGTCTTGGCGTTATATGAGAATTCAACACACACACAAATGAAAGAGAA
>NW_018243706.1:0-332 GCF_001263595.1 Phalaenopsis equestris | reverse complement strand
TGTAGATTAACGGTCAGGATCAGACACCGCATGCAATAATTTCTCTGGGCACTGGGGCACTTCTCATTGTCATATTCAGACTCCACACATATAAAATAAGTAAGGATATTATATATATAAATAGCGAAAAGTTATGTGATATGGACTTAAATGTCTCAAAATGTGTAGAAACCACATAGCCTACCCAAATATTCATATTTACATGCATAACCCTCATAATCGCAGCATTTCATAAAATAACAACATTAATAACTTTTCTTTAAGTGAAATAGACTTTTTCATGTGTTGATTTATAAATTATAACACCAAAATAATATAAATGTAAAAATCAA
>NW_018243705.1:0-448 GCF_001263595.1 Phalaenopsis equestris | reverse complement strand
ACTGTAGTAGGTGGAGGTAAATTTGATATAACCTGTATTTTCGTATGATATACTTTCATGCCTTTTTCTAAAATTTTTTTTCTAAAATTTTATGCCCTTATGCCCAAGCACAATTCCTCGTACAACCATAAATTGACATTTTTCCCAGTTCAATACGAGATTAGTCTTTTCACAGCATTCCAGAACTTTTATTAAATGATTTAGACATATTTTGAATGAAGTTCCAAATACTAAAAAAATCGTCCATAAAGACTTCAATCCCTTTTTCAATCAAATCACTGAAAATTGACATCATACATATTTAAAATGTTGCAGGAGCATTACATAATCCAAAGGGCATATGCCAAAAAGCAAAAGTTCCATAAGGACTATTAAATGTTTTTTTCTCTTAATCCTTTGGAGCAATATGTATGTGGTGATAACCGGTATATCCATCTAGAAAATAAAA
>NW_018243704.1:0-6011 GCF_001263595.1 Phalaenopsis equestris | reverse complement strand
GGAATACTAGACCTCACAAAAATTGAGGTCAACATGTCCATACTATCCAAAGCTTGTTTTATCTCCACCTCATCAGGACTAGAAGAAAGATTAATATTACCAATATAAGTATAATCATCAGAAAAAAGGTTAGCATTAATCACGTTCAGAGCACTATTATCACTTTTGAAAAGTTTAGAATAATCGATACCATCAGCCCCAATGAGATCCTGATCATAAAGAAAACCACCATTATTCTGTTTGATTCTGATGATATTTTTAGTCTTTCTAGAAGGAGAGGTTAATTTATTTTTTTTACCTTTCCAAACCCTACAGCTATGAATTAATAGTCTCGGGGTTAACATACTTAAGTTCACGAATGCCTCTGATATTTTTTTTCTTGGCTTTGTTAGTGACCATTTCATTTTCCAATCAGTTTTAATCTGATTTAGTTTAGAAACTAGTTCAGCCTTCTTACTAATACAATTATCCATAGCAATGTTATCATCAAACGAAGCATTCTTTCTATTACTATTATCCAAAGAAATACCTTTAACAACCAAATGAGGAATCATTCCCTCATTCACATTCCTTATGTGAATCATGACAACATTGTTTACAGAATCTCCCAAAGATTCTTTCATATTAAAACCCTCATGTTCCGAACTTTTTTCAGCCTCCATAGAAAAAGATGTTTCTACAATATTAGAAACTTTAAACTGTGTTTCCCCATTAACAGAAACAGGATAAGCCGAATCAACTACCTTACCATTTAGATTATCAAGCGAATGAAAATCAATAGTACCATGAGCTAAAAGAATGCCAGGCTCAGCATAAACCATGTTAGAAACATTAGTATATGATTATCTAGAATAGGAAAAGCATTGGAATTAACCAACTGAATATCAGGTTTCTTAAGAGTAGACTGTAAAGCCTTATTAATTATCAGTTTCTTCCTATTAACATTAGGAGATCTAGCAGGTTTATCTTTCTTTTATTTTGAGTGAGATGTAATAAGTAGCATGTAAATGTCCAAACATTTTGCATTTAGTATAGTAGTGTTGAACAAATCCCATCTCTACATTCTGCCAGTAGCCATTATTAGCATTCACTATCCAAATTGTATAATGAGAAGTAGAAGCACCATCACGTTCAACCAAAACTCTAGCTACCGAAGGCCTCAAGCAAGTCAAAGTAGCAATATAAAGTTTCAAAGAATTCCCAAAAATAGACCTCAATGAGTATAAGACTTTCGATTTGAAGAGTTGTAATTTAACCTAGGAAACCTTACCCAAACCGACACGATATGAGGTTCTTCTTTAGGATTAAAAGTTGGAGTCCATTTCAAAATCTTCATATAAGATTTTTCAATTAATAGGATCTTTTTAAAGAAGATAGCAGTATAGTCCTCTTCCTTCTCTAGTTTGATTATTAAATTCTACTTACGAACCAATCTCATATCCGCAAAGAACTTTTTAATAACTTCCAATTTTGGATGAGTAAATGCAAATTTACCCACCAAAGTAAACCTAAGAGGTTCCACAAGCATAATAGTTGTATCTTCCTCAAGAAAGAATAAAGCAAGTTTACCGTTTTTTATAGAAGCCTTCTGGAGCAAACCAGTCGAAGAGGAATCAACAAGTTGCTCCTTAAAGCTAGATGGAAAGAGACCAAAAAATGACTCCTTAAAACTTCTTCCAACCACATCACGAAAAGAGAGACCAACCTCCCGAGAGGGAGACGCCATCAGAAACGAAGACGGATCAAAACCCCCACGAAACCACTAGAGATCAAGAGATCTCTGCAAGATAGAGTTAGAAACCATTCGTACTCCAGGAAACCGATGGGAATGCTTTGTTGCCCCTAAACTAGCTTCCTTCTCAAATGCCCTATGGTTATTTTAAAAAAATGAATTTATTATTTTTTTTATAACAACAATTTCTGATGTTTTGATCATGACTATGTGTTTGTAAGATATTGAGTTTTGGCATATTCTTTTTATTTTTATCTCAAGGGATAAAGTTACTTCCTGTTATTAGTAGTTTTGATAACGATTTTTAATGGAGGGAAGAAATTACAAGTTTTAGTTTATTTTTAAAAGAATTAAGATAAAAAAATGATGTATATGGAGTTTTATTCAATAAGGAATTGGTGAAGACCTAAAGTCACTAACCATTTTGGAATGTTGTTCTAATGCTTGTAAGGTGCAATTATCAAGTGAACAATTGTAGCTGTCCTTCTCATTTTTTGTTTTGAAGTCTGTTTTCCATGCGTGTTTTTATCTTGTCATTTAGCACCTCAGTAAGCTTTATGGAATTACTTAAAGTCTGTAAAACACATTTTTTTCACACTTTCTTGGTTTAATCCCTTTTTGGTTCTTACTATCTTTGCATTTGTTTTTTTATTTTTTATTTTTTTCCGAAGCAACTTCATGAGGAATTTAATTGACACAACTTCAACCTTACTACGGTAGAAGCAAGAGACAAGGCTCTAAAATGAACTTAACAACGGTAGGGATAATAAGTTGTACATCGAAGGGGGGTTTTCCTGCTTTATGGGAAGAGATTTAATCTAAGCTTCTTAAACTTATTTTACTTCATTCTACTTAAATTATTCAAAACATGCTTTATTCTACAACCATTTCATTCCGTTGCAATGTAAGATTTGTCAATGTTTTGAGCAAATAAACTGAATGCCTTTTTCCTTTGCTTCCATTCCAATAAATAATAGTCTGTACAATCTCTTTTAGGTGACCTAGTAAATATTTTTAATCTAAATAAGAAGAGAATATGTACAATTAAAAGAAACAAATCAAAAGAGAGAAATTTGGAAATAATTTAAACAAGGAAGCTCCTAATTGTAGGAAACTCCTAATTTGGCTTCCTAATTCTGTGATCCTTGATTGATATCCCCCTTCAAATTGATGCTCATTGATCAAGAAACATAAATTTGCCAACAAGAAACTGATGACGCTGTCGAGAAAGAGTCTTAGTAAATATATCAGTCGTTTGAAGATCTGCTCACTTTAGGCCCCTTTGCTATCATCTTCTTTGACACCTGATTCTTTCCTCACAGACCAAGAGCAGAAAAGGCAGAGAGAATCATCTGTTGAACCATATTTGTTGTGAGAACAGATTGATTATTGCCGGCAACTATGGATGTTGAACCAGGATTATGAGAGTTGGATACCTTAGCATGAATGACTTGTGGTTTGCGGTTTTGAGGCTGTGTAGGACACTCCTTAATAATATGTCTATTTTTCTTGCAATAATTACAGAACTTCTTACTACATTGGCGGACAATATGACCAAATTCTTTGCAATTGTAACACTGTTCTGTTTCTTTCCCTCTGGTCTGAGCAGTATATGCAACATTAACTATTTCTAATGATCCACCAGCTGTATCGATAGCAGCTTGGGTCGCCAATCTTTATTCTTCGCGCAATATTTCACTGAAACATACATCCAAACAAGAAACCGGATCTCTATTCTGCAACCCAGCATAAGCAGTTTCAAATTTTGGCCTAAGTTTCATAAAAAATTGATCGTGGTGACTCACTTCATGAATAGCTTGTAGACAAGCTAAGCTCTCCTTCGACACCTTAGCATAGATAATGTCAAAATATTCTCTCCATAAATTTAGAAAGCCAGAATAATATTGTTCAAGTGAGAGATTACCTTGACTATAATTGCTCATATCAAGTTTTAATTCAAAGCGTCTTGCAGTATTATCTTGATAGTAAACGCTCTTCAAGTATTCTCACATTTCTTTAGCCGCCCCAAATGATCGTAAATTGTTCACCATATGAGCCTCAATAGATCCCAATATCCAAGAAACAATCAGAGCATCATTTGTCTCCTATTGACTAAGATTTTTCGGCTCTGTATGTGCTGGAGAAGACCCATCAATATGCCCCCAAAGCTCATTTCCTTTCGAAAACATCTTGAATATTTTGAAGACTTGCAAGAAGTAGTCGGAGGAAAACTCGCTGGAAGCAGTTGAAGGCGAAAGAAGCTATCTAAGATGTCGTAGAACACAGTCGACGAAGCGGGCAATGAAGCAGCGAAGAAGCAGTTGAAGATGTCGTAGAAGCAGTGAAGGCTAGTGAAGACGACGATAGCGTTTGGATGAAACCGAAGTGGTCGAAGCGGACTAAGCAGACGAAGAAGGAGCTAAAAAGCAATTGAAGACGTAGGAAGCAGCCCGCGAAGATGGAATGAGCTCGAAGATGAATACGAATGATTCCCAAATGCTAGGGAAGACGACAAAAGATTGATACATTGTCAATGTTTTGATCAAATAGGCTGAATGCCTTTTTTCCTTTGCTTTCATTCCAATAAATAATAGTCTGTACAATCTCTTTTAGGTAACCTAATAAATATTCCTAGTCTAAATAAGGAGAGAATATGTACAATTAAAAGAAATAAATAGAAAGAGAAAAAATTGGAAATAATTTAAACAAGGAAGCTTCTAATTATAGAACTCCTAATTCAGCTGTATGATTTCTGTCATTCATTATTGATAAGATTAACTCATATCGATATTATTTACATTTAAAAAATCATTCTCTCAAATATTTTTTATATGATTCCCAAAGATAGACCCTCATGCTGGTACTACTGCTGCTGTTATGACACATGACATTATAGTAGTCCCTAGTCTAGGGATGAGAATAAGGTTTGATTTCCTCATATGTTTGCCCTTATCATTAAAGCTCGTGTTATTGTTGTGTTTAACCTTATATCAGTAAATAAAAATATATTAATATAGAAATATCTGGGATTCTTGTTCACACCCTTAAATTTGTGTTGAAAGCAAAGCTAACTTTGGTGGTAGAGATTCAGTTGAGATTTGGTTTTATGTAGTTCTTGGCACCATTGTTCTTGGTCTTCTTCTATCTTGTTGATGAAATGTTCAAGGGTGGTCGACTCTCACGAAGAGCGAAAATGGTTGACGGAACTCTTGGTGCACAATATTTGATAATGCTAAAAAAGCTTTCGTTTGAAGGAGAGTCTTGATTGATCTAGTGAACTCTCATTTGATGTAGAGATTATTAAGAAAAAAATTAATATTGAGCTTAGCTAGATATCAAATAGGGCTTAATTTGTTTTTAAAAATATGTTTGTTTAGTGTGTTTTTTATTTATTTTCATTTTTTGTTTCTAAAAATAAATATTATTTTTTTAAAAATACTCGAAACAAATTTTAGGTGTTTTGAGTATTTTTAAAAACAAACATATCTTAATCAAATATGTCAAACATGTTTTGTTTCAAACTAAATTATTAAAAAAAAAGGAAGAAGAAAAAGTTGAAAATAAAAAATTAAAGTGATCCCAAACAACCCCTAAGCTTACGAGTTAAGAATTTATTTGATTTTTGTCGTATTGTATTAAAAATTGGTTATTCTTTGGGTTGTACTCCTTAACAACCCCTACCTATTAGATTAAACTATTAAGTTAATAGACATCCTTCCATTGATATTGAGCTCAACACTGGCATCTGGCATTTTACCTGCTTACCAAGTGATATCAGAGCCAAATCATTGTAGGGCGTTTAACCCCAGTTAAGTTGCTAATTTAAAACTAATCGCACCGAACCGTTTGCTTAAGCTTTAGGTTAATAGTTGTCCATCTTTTCTGAAATATGTATGTATGTACCTATGTATGTTTATATATATATATATGAAGATTTAAATACATACCACTCAATTCCTTTGTATTTACATATCTAACACCTAAACTGAAATTTTCTCATATATGCAATCTTACCTATGCATGAAAAGGTGTGTTTCACGCTTAAAAGTCAAAATAATGGTGTTTTTGATGTGTTATGAAATATTTGGGTGTTATAAATGTTAAAAGTAAAATTTAGGTGTTAGATATGTAAATACATAGAAATTGGGTGTATGTATGTAAATGACCCATATATTTATAAACTTTTGCCACTGTTCCTTCACATAGCTTCACTTGTACTGCTTTCATTCAGAAAACCTTTCTCCTTTCTTTATTTTTTCATAAAAACCTCCTTATAGCT
>NW_018243703.1:169378-193496 GCF_001263595.1 Phalaenopsis equestris | reverse complement strand
CGGGCAAACCCCACACCAAAAATAGCGCCGACAATAACCTAAACCTCCAGTGATTCCACCTCCAGAAGAAATATTCATATAAATTAAAGATACAATATTTA
This sequence comes from Phalaenopsis equestris, assembly GCF_001263595.1. Classification (NCBI taxonomy): domain Eukaryota; kingdom Viridiplantae; phylum Streptophyta; class Magnoliopsida; order Asparagales; family Orchidaceae; genus Phalaenopsis; species Phalaenopsis equestris. The sequence continues at coordinate 193,395 of NW_018243703.1, read as the reverse complement.
TATTCTTCATTTGTTGAATACAAAATTTAAAGAATGCTCTCTCCTTGGTAACTTCACTAAGATGATTTGAAGGGAGAAGTCATGCAAAAATAAAATAGTGTCATGCCTTGGAGGGTGAATTTAACTTTGAGGCATAAAAGTTTACCTTATGATCATTCTTAACTTTTCAAACTCCTCTTCTGTCAGTCAGAAATACAATCACCTCATCCAACTGTGATTCAATAGACTCAAACTAAGAATAATCACAGCTCTGAATATTAGGCAACTGGTATAGAGCATTGATGCACCCAGGAGTAAACTCCACTCTTCTTCCTTGAACATAAATCTGGTCACTAGAGGCTTCAAGGAAATTTGTGTAAAATTCCCAAATAATAGAAACTACTACTACTACGGTGAAGTAATTGAAACTTTCCCAATGTCAGGTTGTAATTAAGCTTTCAAACGCTCCCCCATGATTGAAAAATGCCCTATCTTGAATCAACTTTTAATGAGCAAAAGATCATTGTAGTTGTACCGAACCTTAATATTGGTAAACTTCCTAGAATCAAACTCAAGTCTTCCTTTTCCGCTCTTAGTTTTAGGAGCCATAATATAAAAAGAAAAAATCCAAAAAATTCCACCAAAATTCTAAATAATATTCTTAAGCTCCTAACAACATTTTTCTAAGGTAAGAGTCTTACCATGGATTCATCACTCGTTTATTTCAAAAAACCCAAAATTTTGGCACATGAGTAATGTGAGAAGAATCCATGGTGAAAATGAAAAAAAATAGATTAAAGTAAAGCTCTTACCTTGAGGAGATCAAATCTAAAGTTTCCAAGCCAAGAAATGCCCCAAAAACCAAGATTTAAGAAGCCTTAGGAAATCCCCTAACTCTATCTTGCGAAAACCAGGAGGAAGAAGGTGATGATTTGGGCAAAAATTGGCGTTTTAACTTATTCCAAGTTCTTGGGGTTTTGGCGCCAGGTTTTGGCTCCTGGGCGCCATGGCCCAAATTTCATTTTTTTATTTTTTATCAAACTTTAACAACAAACACTGCACACTAAGGAACTAGAACCTTAGTAAGCCCAATTTAACAATTTTAAACATTTTCCAATATCTAATTTTCACAAACACCAACAATTACTTTTATTTAAATATAAATGCAATCCCCATAAAAACACAAATATAAGTTACTCACAACCCTTAGAACACAATTTCTAAATTCACTCACATACTACTAAGCACACAAACATTCAAAATATCAGAAAGCATAAAAGCACACAATAGAGTCAACAACTTTCAAACACACATCAAAGCGACAAGCACATATAAAAGCTATTATGAAAAATTCACTATATATTATCATCAACTTCACTATCCACTTCTCCAATATCTCCAAGAGACTGACACATGCACAAGTTATAGAAGGGATAGTTTGGGAAGTCATCTGAATCTTCCTTGATGAAACAAATCTTCTTGTACATCAAGAGTGTGTCATGGATTAAAGCAGCATGATCTGACTGTTATTTCAACTGTCAATCTAGATGATCGAACTGATCAGTAATGTTACTAATCTTGTTTTGAATCACTGACATCTTCTTCTTTATATTCTTGATTTCTTCTAAGATACCGACCAAACAATCCGCACGTTGAGGTAATGATGATGTGTAAGGGCGTGAAGACTGATCCATATAAGAACTTCCTCCATGTGCCGCATAAAGATCAATGTTGCCACACATCAAGATAAACTGGTCCATGGGCTTCCAAAGGAGAAGTGTCTTTTCCCAACTTTCGTAAGGGACCTGAGCTTGACTACAAAGTAAGAAAATAACAGCAAGGTGTCCAAGCCCAGTCATAGATCCATTTATTGCAACTTGAATGATGGATTTGTAAATAAGTGCCCCCATATTCAATAGGCCTTCACATTGGAATACAGAGATTAAGGATTGCACTTTCCTTTGTTACTTCCTTGATGTTCGTGGTAGGAAGCAATTTGGCAGAAATGAAAAGTGTCAAGGCTTAGATGATGAATTTAATCATGAAGCAAGGAAACTAACCTTGGCATCACATCTAAATTTACAAAGTTCATCGTTGCCTGTCAGGAATCTAAAGGTCTCACTCAAATTATCTTTAGTCGGAGTGAAGTTAGCAAATTTACAAATTGGCACGTCATCCACCAAGAATAACTTATTAATCTTTGAAGGAATAAATGTGGTAACTTACTTTGAACATAAACCAATTCAAGATTTAATTCATGAAGAATTGCATAGAATTTTGTCATGATAAAGATCACAACAGTGACAGTGGTTTAACAAAACACTTCCCAACGCCTCTACACAATAATTGCCTCGATTTACTCCTCCAGGCAAGATGAATCCTCTTTCTTTTATCAATTTATTCTTCATTAAAGTCCTATCATGAAGTCTCTGTGCTTCTTTGCTTATGAACTTCTTCTAATCAAAGACTTAAATACTTGAACTTGTCAAAGCATTAAAATCCATGAATCTTGAAATTTGGGGAAATCTCAGGAATTCTATCACTCCCAAACCTTCTAAATTGTGAAGAACATAATGAATTGAAGGTCATAAGGGTTTATAATATTGAAAATTGTTAAAAAAATAAAAAAGACAGCTCTATTTAACAATTATATAACTGTGGCGCCTAGGCACCAGATTTTGGTGCCTAGGCACTAGTGCACAATTGAACACTTGTTTGCCATATGTCCAAATACACGTCTTAAACCTCTCTTAATTCATGAATTATATCATTTTAAATAGTAACAACACATGTGCAACTCTCAAACATAATCAAGAAAATACACACAAGGAAATCTAAATAAATTAAACTTAACCCACTTAAATAACTATGGGTTTCTTCCTATAAAGTACTTAGTTTACCGTTGTCAGCCCAACATATCCAAATCTTACTTAGGTTGACCCAACATTAGGATTTCATTAGATATAAGTCTATTTCCATCAAAATATGGTTCAGCATATGTCCATTTACTTTTAAAATTTTATCATTCTTCAGATCCTTGATATCTACACCACCATAAGGATAAACTATTACCACAATGAATGACCCCATCCACCTAGACTTCAGTTTCCCAGGAAATAATTTCAATCTTGAATTGTATAATAAATCTTATTATCTAGGTTCTATATTCTTTATTAAAATATTCTAATCATGCCATAATTTCAACTGTTCTTATAAATTTTTGCATTTTCATAAGCTTCATTTCTGATTTTCTTAAGCTCATTCAATTGCAATAGTCATTTCTTACTAACATCTTCCAAATTATAATTAAATTCTTTAATAATTGACGCATGGTTTTTATGGTGCGTTGTAATTATCTTCCAATACTACAATACACACAAGGCAGCACATATAGTAAATATGTAGTTTAATCTGAATAAAAATAAATTCAGAATAAATAGTTTTATATTTAAAATCCTTAAGCTGCCAAACCGTAATAATAACACAAGTATATGTATCGCTTAAGTAATAAAGGGCTCTAATAGAGTCCTAAGTATCGATCCCACAGGGAGTTGGAAATTCTTATGATTATAATGTAAAACACAATATTCAAACTATAAAACTTAAGTATGCAAAACAAATCTAAAGTAGATTTACTGTATGCTAAATGAAATTTGATTAAAAGAAGTAGGTTAACTAATCTATTTGCTAAACTTCAAAAGTAAACTTATTAAGACTAAATAAGGTTTTGTAAAGAAGAGTACAAATTTAAGAAAGAATCCTTCCCCTTACAATGAGTTTATGGATTGTGAAGTAATTAAAATCATTTAAAATACATATAAATTTTTTTTTGTGCCAAATAGGAGTAATCATATTCTTCACCCTCTAAGTGTGCATAAAGAACATTGACTAATCGAGAGTTTGGTCCATAAATCCGTGGTTAGGTTGAGAGGATACTGGCTGTCACTCTGATACAATTAAAAATATACTATTTTTCATGCTTCATTTTATAATTATATTGCAATTTAAAGGTATTTTTTCTTATTTTTTTGGTTGTAGGTACATCAAATTGAAGAATTTTGAGTGATTGGAGCAAAAGGAAAAAAATGGACCAAAACGGAGCAAACTAGAGCAAATCGAGTCGAACTGGGGAACACCTGAGCCAAGGGGACCTAAACTGAACACTTAAGTGCCTGTGCTCAGTGCTTAAGTGCCCAAAATAGAGCTTAGGTACCACTAGATAGAGAGCGCCCAAAAACGACACTTAGGCGCCAGTGACGATTTTCAACATATCTTCTAGAATATACGACAGATTTGGACGATTTTTGAAGCACTTATTCATGCATTTCTTGGGGAATTCATTGAAAATGAGAAAAGGAACTTTATAGAAGAATTTGAGGCAGTTATATGGAGTTTTAAAGAGGAACTTCAAGAATCATTTTAAAGATTCATTGAATCTGGACAGTTTTGAAGAGACACTTAAGCATCTCTTGGGAAATCATAAAAAAAGGCTTGGAAATATTTTTAAAAAAAATCTTATACTCTTGAATTAATTGAAAGAGGAGAAGAAGACTTGGATAAGAAGAGAAGAAGGCTTGGGCGTGAGCCCTAAATGGGGCGGCAAGGTGAGAGAGAAAGAGAGAGAGTGAGAGATTTCAGATTTCTTCTTTTCTTTTCACGTTTCTTCTTTTCTTTTCACGTTGTTCTTGGAGAGAATTGTAAGGAGATTGCTTTTGCTATACAAGGAGAGTTCTATTTATATCAGAGATAAGTATTTTCATTGTATTTATATTTGAATTTAGTACTTTTTGTATGTTTTCAAAGTCTTGTTCAATGAAAGGTTCTTGTTTTTTCTCCATGTGCAGTGAGTAGTTTTATTTACTCTACCATCTTGTAATGAATTAACATGCATGTGTAGGATATAGAATCGAGTAGAGTGAAAATGTATTGTGATGATTTTACTTTGTTCTTCATTTACATGTCTTCATTTACATGTAAAACATGTAAAATTGATCAACTTGCATGTCAAAATCTGTTGTGAGAACATGTAAGATCTGGGATGGTATTGTCTCAATCAAATGTGGTAGAATCAAATGAGGTTGTATGGATGAGAATATAGTCCATATAGTTAAGTGAAAATAAATAGGGAAATAATCTTTAATAATTATAAGCTTAGAATTGATCCTAAAAAAAGATTAAATCCTATAATGAAAGAAGTTGTTAAGAAAGAAATTTTAAAGTGGTTGGATGCTGGAATTATTTATCTAATTTCAAATAGTTCAAGGGTTAGTTCCATTCATTGTGTTCCTAAGAAAGGAGGAGTGACTGTTGTTACAAATGAAAATAATGAATTAATTCCTATAAAACAAGTCAATAGATGGAAAATTTGTATTGATTGAAGAAAATATAATGCCGCCAACATAAAATATCATTTTCCTCTACCTCCTCTAGATTAAATGTTGGACAGACTAGCTAGGCACCATTATTTTTTCTTTTTAGATGGGTATTCTTGATACCACCAAATAACTATTACTTTTGAGGATCAAGAGAAAACAACATTTTCTAGTCCTTATGAAACATTTTCTTTCAAGAGAATGCCGTTTGGATTATGTAATGCACCTGCAACATTTCAAAGAAGTATGATGTCAATTTTCTATGATTTAATTGAAAAAAGAATTGAAGTTTTTATGGATGATTTCTCAGTTTTTGGAACTTCTTTCGATTAATTTTTAGATCATTTAATGAAGGTTCTAAAATGTTGTGAAGAAACAAACTTTGTTCATAATTGGTAAAAATGTAAATTTATGGTTGAAGAATGAATTATTTTGGGACATAAGATTTCTGAGAAAGGAATGGAAGTAGATCTAGCAAAAATTCAAGTAATTGTTGATTTACCACCACCTACTAATGTTAGAGGAATAAGAAGTTTTTTGGGACATGCTGGTTTCTATAGGTGTTATATTAAAAATTTTTCTTAAATTTCCAAGCCTTTATGTCAATTATTGGAAAAGGATGTTAATTTTGATTTTAATGATAAATGCCTTAATGGTTTTAATTTATTTAAAGAAAAATAAATCACTGCACCTATTATTATTTCGCCTGATTGGACAAAACCTTTTGAATTAATGTGTGATGCTAGTGATTTTGTTATTGGGGCGCTGTTAGGGCAGAAATATGATAAAATTTTTAAAGTAATATACTATTCTAGTAAAACCCTTAATGAAGCATAAACTAATTACACTACTATTGAAAAGGATTTATTAACTATAACATATGCTTTTGATCAATTCAGATATTATCTTATTAGAACCCAATGTATTGTGCATACTGATCATTCTGCTATAAAGTATTTAATGATGAAGAAGGATGCAAAGCCAAGATTAATTAAATGTGTCCTTCTAATGCAAGAGTTTGACTTTCAAGTTGTAGATAAGAAGGGTACTAATAATCAAATTATTGATCATTTGTCAAGGCTTGAAAATAAAAATGATAATTTTTATGATGAAATTAATGAAAGTTTTCTTGATGAACAATTATATGGAATCAAAGAATGGTAAGTACCATGGTATGCTGATATGGTAAACTATTTAATTAGTAAAATTTTTCCCTATAGACTTGATAGCCATCAAACTAAAAAGTTTATTTATAATTCTAAATATTATTTTTGGGATGACTCTTATTTATATAAACAATGTAAGGACTTAATTATTCGAAGATGTGTACCAATTGAAGAAACCCAAGAGATTATACAAAAGTGTTATAAATATCATTTTAGAGGACATTTTGGGGTTGAAAAAACTACATTTAAAATTTTGTAATCTGGATTATTACGGCCTACACTTTTTAGGAATGTTAATTATTATATCAAAACATGTGATAGAGGTCAAAGAGTATGCAATATTTCTAGCAAAAAAAAGGCCCCTAAATTTTACTCTTGAAGTTGAAATTTTTGATATTTGGAGTTTAGATTTTATGAGACCATGTAAACCATCTTCTGGAAAAAAAATATAATTTAATAGTTGTGGATTATATTTCAAAATGGATTGAAGTGATTGCTTTACCTCGATGTGATGCTAAAAGTGTTGCAAAATTATTAAGGAAAAATATTTTTACTAGATTCAGAATGTCGAGAGTAATCATTACAGATAGGGAAAGTAATTTTAAGAATAGAATAATTGAAATAGTAACTCAAAAATATGGAAACAAATATCGAATTGCCACAGCTTATCATCCTCTGACTAGTGGTTTGACAGAAGTATCCAATCGAGAAATTAAAAGAATATTGGTAAAGACTATAAACCCTAATAGAAGAGATTGTTCTACTAGACTTGATTATGTATTACAGGCTTATAGGACTGCTTACAAAGCTCTTATAGGAATGTCACCATGTAGGCTCATATTTGGAAAAAAAACTTATTATTTGCTTATTGAATTAGAGCATAAAGCTTATTGGACAATAAAAGAGTTTAATTATAATATGAAAGATGCTTGAGAAAAAATGATTTTTGTAATTAAATGGGCTTGATGAGATGAGAATTTAATCTTATGAGAATGCAAAAATTTCTGAAGAGAAAATGAAAATTAGGCTTGACCAAGGAATTTTAAAAAAGCATCTCAAGCCTGGAAAAGAAGTTCTATTATAAAATTTAAGATTGAAATTAATTCCGGGAAATCTTAAGTCTAGGTGGTCAGGACCATTTACTGTGATAAGAGGTTATCTGAATGGAGTTGTTGATATTGAAGACCCTAAAATTGGAAGGATAATTAAGGTAAATGAACACAGATTAAAAGCTTATATAAGTGGAGATAGTCATACATTTGAGTAGATCTTAATGTTGGATCAACCAGATTAAAATATTGGATATGTCAAGCTGACAATGTTAAACCAAGCATTTTGTGGGAGGTAACCCATAGCTATCGGTGTGATTGTCTTTATTGTTGATTATTGTCGTGATGAAGTTTTTGATGTAAGTTGGAGTCTTACATGATTATGTCAGTACGAAACATTATTATATTAATGGAATTGAAGATTAGAATAAAGAAATTTGGAATTTGAGAAAGTTGTCCTAGCGTTATAGTGCCATAATTTGAGTAACTCTTTGGAACCACAAAAAATTGATTTCTTCTCTCTTTTACTATATAAATCAGCCTAGTATGGGAAGGGAAGTGTTCCTTCAAATTTTTTTTGTATTTTGGTGATATTTGAGGGGGGATAAATCAATTCCTACTTAAAGGATCATGGAGAGCAATGATAATAGCAATGGGAGATTTTAAGATAAGAAGATGGTGCATAATGATGCCCAGACGTATTTCAACAGATATCTTGCATTGAGTTTGGAGTGACTTATGGACAAACTTAGGAAGATTGAATGTGAGATCTCTCAATTGCACACAAATCTTGAGAACTTGTTCCACCAATATGAGCGTTTGATTGGCAGTTGAAACTCCAGTTCAACATTTTGGCATGTTTTCAAGATTTTCAAGTGATAATGTATAGAAGAAAGAGATGTATAGATGAGAAATTTACTTAGGACTTTCCTCGCACTCCTTTCTACCATTCCTACAATTGGAATTATTTGGTGGGTGAGTAAAAGAATGGCACCTCCGATCACAACTGAATCTGATGTGATTCCGTAGAGAGATAATTGTGTTAATAATGTGATCCGAAGTGTAGTGTGCCGATGTTGTCTTTAATAAGGTTTTTTAAACTTTTAGCTTTTATCTATGAAATTTTTGTGTCATTTGTATTGAAAATATTATTAATATAAGAAAACCAATTTTTTGTTGTTGTTATGTGAAGACCTTATGTGTTTGAAATGATGAATTGAGTACTTGAATGTTAGACTTTGGATTGATGTCGACCCAAAAAATGGCCATTTAAACTAGAATAAGACTTTAAACATCTTAGCTTTTCTGTTCTCTGTCATGATATAAAAATTTGTAAAATTCAAGGTGCGTATGAATGGCGCTATAGCGCCATCTTTGGTAGCAGCAAGCCAACCCGAGAGCAAGTTTAAGGGGTTGAATCACCGGTTGACGTCAATTTTGACCTTGGTTCGTCTTCTTCCTCTATATTTTGCATTTTTGCTCCCCTAGTGCATGGATTTGTGCTTGATTTATTTGGAATAAGGACTTCAAATTCATGATTTCATCATCTTTGGGTAAGATCTTCATCTTTTCTTTGGAAATACTTGATTTCAACATGGATTTCTTTCATATTGTGGGTATGGCCAAGTATGGCCAAAAATTTGTAGGTATGGTTAAAAATTTCAAAACTTAGTGGAAATAGTGAGAAATCCATGGGTGAATGATTATTTAGTTTAAAATGTGTTTGTTGGAGCCTAAAAATCATATATTTGAGTTTTATTAGAATTTTATTTGAAATTTCAAGATTTTGTCATGTCTTCTAAGATGAAAAGAGGAAAAGAAAAGGGAGTTTTTGATGCTAAATTCACGAGCATGAAAGCTCAGTACTGGTACAATGATCTGTAATCTAAGAAATTGATTGCAGAACGAAGTTTCCTTCATCCCGTGGGTATAATAAAATACATGATTGCAGTGTGATAGTGGGATAGTTTTTGTTATTTCATTGTCTTCACTATGATTTCTGTGGTTAGAGAGTTCTACATGAATTTACCTGATAAATCTGATGATTCAGTTTATGTGAGAGGTAAATATGTGGATATAAGTTTTGACTGGATCAATCACATTTACAAACTGCATAGTGTTCTTACTTATTTCTATTGTGAGTTTTAACCTACTGAAGAGGTGTTGGATGAAATTATGCAATTTTTGACTGATGGCAATGGAATATCGAAAATTAAGAATGAACGATGGGTAAAATTTTCTTTAACAAATTTAAATGTTCACTCTCGAGCCTAACATTGTTTTATTTCTAGTAGGTTGCTTCCTACTAATCACTTCAGGAAGGTAACTCGAGAGAGAGCCGCATTAAACTATTGCATTCAAATGAACAAATTAATTGACATTGGCTCTTTAATTTAAGGGAATATGCTTATTTCTTTGAGGGGAGGAACTACTATGTATGTTGAATCTAGAGTTAAATATGAGACTTGGGAAGAAGTTTTACCATTTAATAAGCCTATTGGAAAGACTAATTTGGAGATGTATGGAAAGCATGTTGGAGTAAGATCTAGAAGTAGAGGCTCTGATATTCCTTCTACTTCAGCTTTAACTTGCACTTCTAGACCTTCTACATTTCAAACTACTTCACTTGATACTCTTATGGAATAATTATTCATTCAATAGGGAGATATCTTAACATTACAAAATCAACATAAGAGTTTGGAAAGCCATCAAGTTATATTGACGTGTATATGCATAGAAGAGTTGATATTGCTTATCATGAGGTGTTGGAGACATTCGTTAAGGGGTGACTACTCAGTAGTATGCCTACTTGCACCATATATACACCTTATAAACCTGATGATATGGAGGAGACTGTAGGCTTTGATGATGATGATGATGATGATGATGATGATGATGATGACGACGATGGTGATGAAGGAGATGATGATATGTAGTGTTTTTGTTTGTTTTGTTGTGTTTTATTTTCTGTTTTCATGTTTAGATTTTATGTAGTTAGCTTGTTGTATGTTTGTTAGAATGTTTAAATCTGCATTTGTGAAAATTTTTAAAGTTATGTTTATTGTACTAAACTGTTATTCTATCTTTAATGTTTATTTTTTGCTTCAATGTAAATGCTATAATAGTATTTTTATTTTTAGACATGCTAATTTTTTGCTTCTATTGTTTCTAAACTTTATAATTTTTTTTTCTACTTGAACTAATCTATTGAAATTAATTAAAATTTTAAGTTTTGGGGAAGGGAGAAATTCTTCTTAAAAGAACTAAACCTTATTTGTCCTTAAAGAACTGTATTTTTAAAAATTTATTTTAACATAACCGGTGGTATGTTGGGATTAGCTTTAGATAACTATATATTTGATCTTATAAATGACATAAAAAACTTAAGCAAAAGATTTTTTATAATAAGGGTTAGTTTTAAAGTTAAAATATTTAGTATGAGAGGATAAGAATATGTTTTTATTATTTTAAGTAATGAAAATTTTATTTTTGGAATTGTTAAGAACTTTAGAGTTTTACTTTAAAAAGAAATATTTGATACTTTAAGAAATTTTTTTTCAAAGCTAATACAATTTTTTTAAAATAAAATAATGTGTAAAGTTTTTAACTTTAAGAAAAGGATGGTGGAGTTCAAAATCATTAAAGGCTATCCCGATATAGTAATCCTGACATGACATGAAAAAAAAGAAATGATTGAAAAGAATCCTAAAGAAAAAGAAAAGAAAAAAAAAGAGCAAGAATGAAAAAGTGTGGGGAGAAACTTGAGGAGATGCTTAATAAAAAATTGGCTCCACTTGAATCATCTTAAGGAAAGAAACTTAATTACATTTCAAAGTTAAGGCTTTAGATATTAGCATCCTTAATAATGAAGGCTTTATGAAGTTCTTTTTATTGTAATTTTTTTAAACATTTAAAATATGACCAAATTACACTTATTCTTGACATGAATAGAAAATCAAAACTCTTAGACTTCACTACTATATACTCTTACATTTTAGTTTTAATCTGAGTTATTAAAAATTTTTCTAAGGTTTCACTATCACATTTATAAAACAAAAACTATAGAAATCTATAAGTTAGACTCACTTCCACAAATTATAAATTTTATAGGATAAAGGAGTTACTTAAGGACAAGTATCATTTAAGTTTGAGGTAATGATTCATCTTAAAATTATCTATTTTTAGTGCATGTTTTATGATCATTTTATGAATACTTTTAGTGATATTGCAGTTTAAAGGATGATATTTTGCATGCATTTGGTTTCTGGTTTATGGAATACAAAATTTAGAGAAAAAGAGGGAAAAATGAGCAAAAGTTGTGTAAATGGTTTGGCTCATAGTGTCGTCCCTTAGTGCTATAGCTCCATAGACATGGGTAATGAGTGCTATAGAGCCCAGACTGGCGCTATAGCACAATAACTACCATCTAGAAGATTCATTGAATTTGGTCGAATTTTGAAGGGGTGTTTGAAGCAACCATTGGTTATTTTTCGAGGTCTATTAATATGGATTAGACTTTGACAAAATAGAGGAAATTTTGGTAGCATTTGAAGTCCCACTTTAGTGTTTAAGTGTATGCTTTAGTGTGCTTTGTGTTGTAATAGTAAGAGTTTGAATATTTCTTCAAGGATGCTTTAGAATTTGTGTTTAGGAAAAGACATAAGGTACTTTGTATATGTGTTTATGTTTTTTTTTCTAAGACTTGAATTTCAGTACAAATTTGGTGTTTTTATTTTATTCTTCATGAAATATGAATAGTTCCCTTTCTTTCTCCTTACTATTGGGAATTAATCTTGTGGGATGAAAATAATTTAAAATTTTCTATTTAAAAATTGTGATGACATTTTCATCTATTCTTCGTTGACTTTACAAATTGGCCACTTGTGGGTTTAAATCCGTTGAGAAACATAAAGACCCGGGAGGCCCGGGAGGGCTATGATTTCATGCTATGATTTCATCCAACTAGTGAGTTTCACACTTCATTCTGGGCAGAGCCATTACACTCACCTAAGGGGGAGTGCAAATTGATAGGGAGATAAGTTTTGATGGGCGTAGAATTGATGTTTCTAGGGTGACATACCAGATTCTTTTTATAATTTAGTTCAGAGTTTGGATCGTAAGGGTAGTAGGTCCTATTACACTAGCAGGTGAAAAATTCTAAAATAGTCAATGTTCTTTGCTAGTAACGGGAGGGGGTAAGGAATAAGAATGCTCCTATTTGTCACAATACATCATCATACTTTTACTCATTCAAATCCTATATAGATTAATATCTTATAGCAAAGGGGAAAGATCTTTACATAATTTTCAAACTTGTTAGAATTACTTTTATTAATCTATTAATTATAGTTATTTTTTCTTCTTTAATTTAGTATTAACCATTATTATCATTCCATTTTGATTTAAATATTCAATTTAGATAGAATTTTTATTTGAGTTTAGCAAGCCAATTTAAATAGTTCAACTATCATCATGGGATCGATACTTGGGTTTTTAAGAAAAATACTATATTACTTGAAATGATACATATACTTAGTATCTCTAATGTGAAGTATTATTATTTATTTTTCATATATTACATTTATTCACACTAGCCACTTAATATAAATTGGGTCAACTTTTTTGGCAATATTTTGGAGATTAAAAATACAAGTAATTGTGGTTTAGGTCATATATCCATCCAAAAAGCAGAAATATTTGTGCCTCACTAGCTTGTCTAACATTTGATCTAGAAAATGTAAAGGAAATTGATCTTTCCTTGCGGTGAGGATTAATATTCTAAAATCAATGCAGATTCACCACTCAGAGACTTGTTAGGTAGGAATTAATTCATTTTTTTCTTTAACAGATACAATAACTCCCCCTTTCTTAGGAACACAGTGGATAGAAATAATTCAAGCACTGTCCAAAATAGGATAACTAATTTCAGCATATGACCACTTTATAATTTCTTTCTTAACAATTTCTTTCATTATAGGGTTCAGTTTTCTTTGAGGATCAACCCTCACTGTATGATTCTCTTTCATTAAAATTTGGCGCATACAAATTGAAGGATTGATTCCTTTAATATCAGCTAGTGCCATCCAAAAGCTTTTGTATACTTTTTAAAAAGTTCCATTAATTTTTGTTCTTGATCATCAGTCTGGTCTGAGGATATTATAATAGGTAATGTAGATGAGTTCTCTAGAAAAACATACTTTAAATAGATAGGTATAAAATTCATCTCTAGTTCAAGCAATTTTTCCATTGAAGAACTGAAAGATTTACTGTTTTCACCAGTGTCCAACAACTCAAAAATTTGCTAAACATAATTTGCATCCTCTTTAATCTTTTTATTTATTTTATCTCTTAGATCAATATCTTCTTTATACTCAAATTCTTATTGTTACAATTTATCTTCATAATGTTCCTTGAAATGGCTGCTACTTAGATGATTGATAAGTTCCATTCTAAAACATTCATCCTCTCTTTCCTTTGATGGATAATTCATTGCTTTTGATGTATTGAATGTCATTTCCTGATCATTGACTCTCATTGTTAACTCACCTCTTTGCACATCAATCATAGCAATTTTAGTAGCAAGAAAAGGTCTCCTTAACTTTATTTGGATTTCTTTATCTTCATCCATATCTAATAAAATGAAATAAGCAAGAAAGATAAATTTATCCACATTTTACAAACACATCTTCTATAATCCCTTCTATAATCCCCTTTGGGTTTCTATAATCCCCTTTGGGTAAGTAATTGATCGATTAGGTAACCGAAGAGTTAAAAAAGTGGGAGAGATCTCTCCAAGCATAACCTTCAAGAAATAGATAAAGGCATAAGATTAATGCTAGCCACTAGATCACATAGAGCTTTGCCAAAAAATCTATCTTCTATTGCACATGGAATAGTAAAGCTACCAGGATCTTTTAGTTTCTAAGGAAGTTTCTTTTGAATTATTGCGCTACACTCTTCACTGAGGGAAATGGTCTCATTGTCTATAAGCTTCATTTTCTTATTATGAATATCCTTCATAAACTTTACATAGCTCAGCATCTGTTCCAGAGCTCTAACAAACGAAATATTAATAGTTAACTTCTTAAATTATTCCAAAAACTTTGAAAATTATTTATCCAATTTCTGTTGTCGAAGTCTCTGAGGAAATGGAGGTGGTGGTTATTCTAAATTGGTCTTCCTTGGAGAAATATGTTTTTCTAAGTCTTGTGGAATATCTTCATCAGTCATTTCAATTTCTTTTCTCTCTTTCTCAACTTCAATCTCTTTTTGAACTCTCCTCTCTAATTCTCTTCCACTTCTTAATTTGACAGCTTTAACTTTTTCTTTGCTCTGGTCTTTAGGATTAATCTCAGTATTACTAGGAAGACTTCCCAAGGCCTAAGAACGTTAGCAATTTGTCACAATTGGTTTTCCATATTTCTAATTATTACTCCTTTACTTTGTAATTGATTACCCATATGTAATACCAATTCTTTTATAGACAGCTTCTTCTCTTTAAATTGTTGGTTACTATTAAATCAAAGAGGATAAGTTGGTCTATAGTTAGTACTACCCTGGTTGTTCCAGTTTCCCAGTGGGTTCGCTTGATTGTTTTTCTATTGCTGATTAGCACCACCAAAATTGTTATTTTAGTTAAAGTTGGGCAGGTTTTTCCAACTTGGGTTGCAGTAGCTAGAATAGGGGTTATTGACATGCCTAAAATATGTTACTTTTGTTTGCACATTTAACACCTATTTTTAATGATATTATGCTTTAATAAAAGATAGGTTGACCTCACTTTTGTGAGGCCACATTACAAATAACAATCATAATCTATATTAGGAGAAAAACTACTAAAGTTATCCTCCTAATAGATCCTCAAGAACTTTTAACTCTTACATTTACGGTTAAATCTTAAAATATCCTTTCAAGTTCAAATTCTGAAGACACATCAGATGGATCAATTAAATCCTAATTTAGGGGCACATTGACTATACTGGTCAACACTTGACCTAAATAGTCAAACTCGGTCAAAATGGTCAATTCATGACCTAATGACCACCACATTGACTACACTGGTCAACATTTGACCTAAATAGTCAATCTCGGTCAAAATGGTCAATCCATGACCTAATGACCACCACATTGACTACATTAGTCAACCTTTGACCTAAATAGTCAAACTCAATCAAAATGATCAATTCATGACCTAATGACCACCACATTGACTACATTGGTCATCATTTGACCTAAGAAGTCAAACTTGGTCAAAATGGTAAATTCATGACCTAATGACTACCAAATTGACCATATTGGTCAATCATTGACCAAATAAGTCAAATTTGGTCAACATGATCAATCCTAGATCAGAATTGGTAAACTCTGATCAACTTAGTCAACTTTGGTCAAAATATTCAATTTTGAACCAAATGGATAAAATTGGTCAAATGGTCAACATCCAAAATCATTTTGATCAATTTATGGGTTAATATTATAATTTTATACATTTTTAATTGATTACATTAATTAATTAAAAAATTATGAGCATTTAACCCTAAATTAAATGACATTACATATGACATAAAAACCCATAATTGATTTTTAAATTTAAATCTATTATATGGGGAATCATTAATGGGTTATCCATGACCCATTAGACTCATCATGACACATTTAACAACTTAAAAAATCCATAAACCATGATTTTTAACCATGGTTAAGAGCCATCATGACACCATCGTGAAAGTGGAGACTTCCCTCTCAAAATTAAGATGTGACTTGGAGGCTTAGGTGGAGAGCACCTTAACACTTAGCCAATGGAGAAAAGCTTATCCAAGTCTCTTTCTTCCAGGAACCAATTCATCATGAATAGCCATGGAAAAGGGGAGAAGTATGAAGCATATGTGTCATCCTTCTTTAACCCATGAGATGAACAATAAAATTATGTAGAGGAGGTTATTTCATCAAGTTTTAACCAAACCTTATCCACCTCTTGAATTAAACTACACCTTCTCCACATAAGTTAATCTTTGAAGATCAAATGTACTTATCCCCAGCTAAAATTTTATCCTGAAAACATCATTAATATGGTCAGTAACTTCCCCAAATGAACCTAAGCAGACCAAGGTTCATCTATGGCATCCCCAAGTCTATAAATAGACTAAATCGTGAGTTTCAAAAGGGGAGAAAGATGAAAAATACTGTCCAATTCATTAAAAATCCTATAGAGAAAAGCTTGCCTATAGCCTAAGGAGTTGAACCCCTACTATTTTAGCCCTTAGTTTTCACCTCTCTCTTCCAATTTCACTCCAAAAAAATAGGACCATTTTAGGGTTTGGAATTAAACTCTCCAAAATATCAAATTGAGCATTTTAAATTTGTCCCTAAGCTCTAAGGAGATGTTTCAAATTGAAATTAGCCTCTCCCATAGCCTCTACCCATAGTTCAGTGAAACCGATATCACCTTTTCATTGAACTTCTATATAGAGCCGATTTAAACTCAAATTGAAGCAAAGGTAAACTTTACGTTCTTCAAACGAAGCTTCAGAACAAATTACATCAAATTTTAGTTGACTGTGGCAAAGGTATGGATGAAAACTTTAGTTTTGGTTCAGTTTTCAAAGAAAACTTCTTCAAAACCATAACATCACCACATAGATGAGTTCTTCTTTGCAAGATGAAGCTTTAGGAAGAAATTTCAATCAATTTCCATGGAGAATCGAGCATGATCTTGCTCCTAAATGATGGACGGTTCATGGGATACGTCCATTTGGAGAAAACGATGGGATGCCGTCCATTTTTATGAATTAAAAAAGGACGGTTGTGATTCGTTTCGACGTCAGATCCGTCCATAAGAAATAACTTAAACAGCGGGACACGTGGCTTCCATGTGTATCCTCCCCGCAAATGAAAATTTGGTATGTGGTGTTTGAAGGATTCGAGAATCCAGTCAGCAGCCACGCGGAATTTCCTTTAAGTAGGAAATTGAAAAATTCAAAAAAAAATCAAAACTTCAAAAATTCAAAACTTTTTATAGAAAAATCATAAAAATAAAACAAAAATACCTTTGAAATTCGGACAATGAGTAGAATATTTTGGACATAAAATTAAGATTTAATTAATTATAATTAATTAATTACTCTCTCAAGTAATTTAATTATTAAAAATTATTTATAATTATAAAAAAATTAAAATTTTTAGGGAATTATCTTTAAGTCTTTAGGAATTTTCCATAATTTTCTCAAGGCCAGAAAAATTCTCTAGACATTAATTTCTTAATTTCTCTTGAAATTTATAATTATCCTTAAAAAAATTATAAAAATTGAGGAAATTGGAAATTAGAATTTGAAATGGTCAGAATACTTAGAGTGATATATTTAAACTCTGAAATAACAAATTCTTGACCATTTACAAATTAAAAAATGACATTTCACCCCTAGGGTTGAAATTGTAAATATAAAAATTACATATTTAACCCAAGCTTTTTATAGACTTGGACACTAGCCTTCATGACATCTAGGGTTGACAAAACCTTAACTCTTAGACCCAAATGACATAGGGTCTGATTAATTCCTCATGACTATCCTTGTAGACTCATTATGACAAATTTGACATTTAGGTCTCATCTAGGTGAACCTAAAACCATATTTGGGTCTAAACCACCTTTAGACCTAATTAAACCTTAGTTGAACCTTAACTACATTAGGTTTAACTTAATCAACCTTAATTGGGTCTAAATTACCTTTAAACCTAACTAAACCTTAGTTAAGCCTTAACTACATTAGGTTTAATTTAATCAACCCTAGTTAGGTCTAAACCACCTTTAGACCGAATTAATCTAATTAAACCTTACTTACATTAGATTTAAAAAACAATAAATCATGATTAGGTCTAACCCATAATTGGACCTGATTAATTAATTAAACCTTATTTACATTTAGTTTAATTAACCATTAAGCCCTAATTAATTCTAACCCAATTAAACTCAATTAACTTTTAAGCCTTACTTAAATTAGGCTAAAATAACCATTAAACCGTAATTAAGTCTAATCCAATTAGACTTAATTAACTTTTAAGCCTTACTTAAATTAGGCTTAAATAACCTTTAAACCATAATTAAGTCTAAGCCAATTTGACTTAATTAACTTTAAGCCTTACTTAAATTAGGCTTAAGTAACCATTAAACCCTAATTAGGTCTAACCTAATGAGACTTAATTAACCTTAAGCCTTAATTAAGCAAGGCTTAAATAATCAATAAAACCTAATTAAGTCTATACTAATTAGACTTAATTAACCTTAAGCCTTACTTAAATTAAGTTTAAATAACCTTTAAAACCTAATTAAATCTAACCCAATTAAACTTAATTAATTTTTAAGCCTTACTTAAATTAGTTTTAAATAACCTTTAAACCATAATTAAGTCTATTCCATTTAGACTTAATCAACTTTTAAGCCTTACTTAAATTCGGCTTAAATAACCATTAAACCTAAATTAAGTCTAACCCAATTAGACTTAATTAACCTTAAGCCTTACTTAAATTAGCCTTAAATAACTATTAAATCCAAATTAAGTTTAACCCAATTAAACTTAGTTAACTTTTATGCCTTACTAATATTAGGCTTTAATAACCTTTAAATTGTAATTAAGTCTAATCCAATTAGACTTAATTAACCTTTAAGCCTTAATTAAATTAGGCTGAAACAACATTTAAACCCTAATTAAGTCTAACCCAATTAGACTTAATTAACCTTAGGCCTTACTTAAATTAGGCATAAATAACCATTAAACCCTAATTAAGTCTAACTCAAATGCACTTAATTAAGTTTTAAGCCTTACCTTAATTAAGCTTAAAAAACATTTAAACTATAATTAAGTCTATTCCAATTAGACTTAATTAACTTTTAAGCCTTACTTAAATTAGGTTTAAATAACCATCAAACCATAAGCAAGTCCAACCCAATTGGAATTAATTAACCTTAAGCCTTACTTAAATTAGGCTTAAATAACCATTAAACCCAAATTAAGTCTAACCCAATTAGACTTAATCAACTTTAAGCCTTACATAAATTAGGCTTAAATAACCATTAAACTCTAACTAAGTCTAATCCAATTAGACTTAATTAACCTTAAGCCTTACTTAAATTAGGCTTAAATAACCATTAAACCTTAATTAAATCTAACCCAATTAGAGTTAATTAACCTTAAGCCTTACTTAAATTAGGCTTAAATAACCTTTAAACCATAATTAAGTATAACCCTAATTACGCTTAATTAACCTTAAGCCTTAAATTAGGCTTAAATAACCATTAAACCCTAATTAAATCTAATCAAATTAGACTTAATTAACATTAAGCCTTACTTAAAATAGGCTTAAATAACCATTAAACCCTAATTAAGTCTAACCCAATTAGACTTAATTAACTTTCAAGCCTTACTTAAATTAGGCTTAAAAAACCTTTAAATCACAATTAAGTCCAATCCAATTAGACTTTAGGCTTAAATAACCATACTTAAATTAGGCTTAAATAACCATTAAACCCTAATTAAGTCTAACCCAATTAGACTTAATTAACTTTCAAGCCTTACTTAAATTAGGCTTAAAAAACCTTTAAATCACAATTAAGTCCAATCCAATTAGACTTAATTAACTTTAAGCCTTACTTAAATTAGGCTTAAATAACCATTAAACCATAATTAAGTCTAACCCAATTAGACTTAATTAACTTTCAAGCCTTACTTAAATTAGGCTTAAAAAACCTTTAAATCACAATTAAGTCCAATCCAATTAGACTTAATTAACTTTAAGCCTTACTTAAATTAGGCTTAACAACCTTTAAACCATAATGAAGTTTAAGTTAATTAGACTTAATTAATCTTTAAGCCTTACTTAAATTAGGCTTAAATAACCTTTAAATCACAATTAAGTCTAACACAATTAGACTTAATTAACCTTTAAGCCTTACTTAAATTAAGCTTAAATAACCTTTAAACCATAATTATGTCTAACACAATTATACTTAATTAACCTTTAAGGCTTACTTAAATTAGACTTAAATATCCTTCAAATAATAATTAAGTCTAACCTAATTAGACTTAATTAACCTTTAAGCCTTACTTAAATAAGGCTTAAATAACCTTTAAACCATACTTAAGTCAAACCTATAACTTAGGTTCAACCTAACCTGAACCCAAACTTAGGTTCGACCCATATTGAATTGTGGTTCAACTTAACTTGAATCAATATATCTTAATTCTAAGTTAAACCAATTTAGATTCAATTGATAATGAATCTAAATTTTTTTTAAGTCGATAATGAATTTCAAAAAGTCTAAACTTATATTAGAAATAATAAAAATCTTTAGATTCAACTGAAAATGAATCTAAATACTTAATCAAAATATTTAGATTCAACCGATAATGAATCTAAATACTTAATCAAATCCTTTAGATTCAACTGACAATGAATCTATAAAGTCATAAACTTCAGACAATTAAAACAAAGATATGACAATAAACTATATTTCTTTATGTTAATCTTGTTTTTACAGGATCACTGAAGATACAAGTAAAATTTCACATTAGATTTTCTTTGCATGTTATAGGGTGTGCTAACTCTATTTTGTAGGATGACATTTAAAAGAGGAATTTGAAGATAATAAAACCAAAATAAAATGACAAAACATGAAAAAAGTTAAATGACAAAATAACAATAAAATAAAATAAAAGACATATAAAAAATAACAAAAATGACAAAACCTACAATTTTTAGGATAGACACAATACCTAAAACTTTTAGGATGGCCACAAAACCTAAAATTTTTAGGATAGCCACAAAACTTAAACTTTGAACATGACATTAAAAATGACATAAATTGACATTTCTTTAAGATTGAACAATTGATGCTCATGACCTTGATGTTATTTTAACATTAAAATTTTCTTAGGAGATGAATGTTTGACATTAATCATGAGTTTTCTTAGGTAATTTCAATTATCTAAGATGTAATTAACTATAGAAGCTTGCTTCTATATAAGAATCAAAGAACCCAAATAGAAACTTAGGTTACAAAATTTTCTATGATTTTCTCTATAGGAAAACTTCAGTAATGACATATTCTGAAGATTTCATCTATAGGTTGATCGTTTGACAATTTATATTTCTATCATCTGTATCCCTTCTATTTTTGTTTTCTGAGTTTCTTATTTCTTAGGATTCTTGATATAATCCAAATAGAATAAAGTTACTAAGGAATTAGGGCAATGAGATAGATAAATAGATTGACGACTCCTAAAATCGATAATACCCCTTTCAAACCACCTGATGCCCCAGTATCTCTAGTAGTGACGACGACGGCGGTCCCGATTGCCACCAAGATACTTGTGATATTTTTAGTTGTAGGTACACTAAATGGAGCAAATGGAGGAAATAAAATGAAAATGGAGCAAATTGGATTCAAATGAAGCAAAAGGACAATGTTGATCTAGCTCCTAGGCAACATAATCTGACACCTAGGCACTAGATGCGGTTATCTAGAAGATCCATTGAATTTGGATGAATTTTGAAGTGGTGCTTGAAGAAATTCTTGGGGATTTTGAGAGCTCTTAAAGGGACTTCTGAAGATTTAAAAGAGAGACTTTTATAGGAGGAAAAAAGAGTCTTTTGTAGAGAAGTGGATTCTTCTTAGAGGAGAAAGTACTGGAGGCTTGCTTGGACTTGGAGGAAAGGAGGAGAAGTGAAAGATTTCTTCTTCACTATAGATTTTTTCAGTAAGTTTGGTGTGGAATTGTAAGGAGATTAGGTAATTCAAAGTAACTACAAGGATTTCTTGAGAAGGAGTTCAAAGTTAAGTTGTGTATTTTGTTTAGTTTTACTCAGTCCTGCCTTATAAACTTTTACTTATATATAAATCCATGTGTTGTTGTTTCTCCCCAATGAGATTTGAGTAGTTTTCTTTGTATTTCTCCATGAAATGAGGAATAACTATATGTAGGAATGTAGTTTCGTAGAAGTGCTTTTAAAATCCCATAAATTGTGATGATTCAAACTCTATATTTAATTTACTTATCGATCTGACCAATTGATTTATTAAAGTCTATTTTAAAATATAGTGACCCAAAATGGATTATGTTACAACATACTAAGAATAACATTTAGTCTCATGGATGAGAATGTTGTCCTTTAGGTTAAGTGCAAATAAATAGAGAAATAAGTTTTGATGGACGTAGAATTGAAAATTTTAAGGTGACAGACTAAAATCTCTAATTTGATCCAAATGTTTGGAAACTAAAGCGAGATGGAAGCCTTCAGATGAAGGGAAGTGGGAACTTTGGAGTGAGAGATAGTATCCTTCCAGCCTAACCATGAGTTTAGGGACTAAACCTTGGATTAACCGATGTTCTTTATGCACTTGATATAAGCTAAAGAATAGAATTGTTCCTATTTGGCACAATACCTTATTTCTATTTAAAATTATTTTCCTGCACTAATTATAAACTCATTAAAAGGGGAAGGATGTTTTATACAAATTTAAACTCTTCATACATTGATAATTTAGACTAGTGGCAAATTTATATTTTAAAATCTTTTTAGATTGTTCTACATATACATTTTGCATTTTCTTAGCATACTTAGCATTATTTTTAATTCTATAGGACTAGATATACCACAAAAACTTGCACTCATTTCCTATATAAGTTTACCGTGATTAAAAGAATGTTTTATTAAAGACAATTTTATAAGAGTTTTGCCTGTCTCCATGGGAACGATACTGGGGGTTTTAAACTTGGCATCTGTTCCAAAGTTTCAGTGAAAGGAATATTTATCGTTAACTTCTTAAGTAGTTCCATGAACTTTGAAAATTGTTTATCCAGCTCATGCTTTCTAAGTCTTTGAGGAAATGAAGGTGGTTGTCTTTCTAAATTAATTTTAGTTGGAGATATTAATTTTTCCAGATCCTTAGAAACATGTTCATCAGGTTTTAATTTCCTTTGTTTCTCTCACAACTCCTTTATTTTTTCTAACCACATCTCTATCTCTCTTCCACTTCTTAATTTGACAGCTTCTACTTGTTCATTATTGTTCTCTTTAGAGTTAATCTCAGTGTTGCTAGGAAGTGTTCCTTGGGGTCTATTGTTAAGTGAATTAACAATTTGTCCTAGTTGATTGTCTGTGTTTCTAATTGCAGCCTTTTGACTTTGCAACTGGTTTCCCATTTGCAATACTACTTCTTCTATAAACATCTTCTTATCCTCAAATTGTTAATCCTTGTTAGAGTCTAGTGGATATGAAGGTCTATAGTTTGCATTACTCAGATTACTCTAACTTCCATTAGAATTTGCATGATTATTTTCTCATTGTTGGTTTCCACTCCCAGTATTATGATACCAGTTAAAATTAGGATGGTTCTTCCAACCTGGGTTATAAAAATTTGAATACGCGTTGTTTATGGTATTTGTATTTAAAGTTGA
>NW_018243703.1:160291-169288 GCF_001263595.1 Phalaenopsis equestris | reverse complement strand
AAGTTGGTCCAAAAATTGGTCCAAATTCCTTGATATTGTAGCAACCTGAGATGCAAGAATTGCAATCACATCTGTATCATGACACTGGCTACCTTTTTAGGATTTACCCTTACAAAGGGCCATTGAAATTCATTTGTAACCATTTCATTAATTCGCGCATATGCTTCATCAAATGGTTTTGACATTAATGATCCACTAGCGGCAGCGTCAATTATAGACCTAAAGGATCCTACTAACCCATTTGTAAAAAGTTTGAATAATTAACCAATTGGGCAGAGCATGGTCTGGACACTTTTTTAAGAGTTCCTTAAATCTTTCACAAGCTCTGTATATTAATTCCTCTTTGTACTGACAAAATGAGGACAAAATGAGATATAAAATGAGATATTATCGTTTCTAAGTTTAGTTGTCCTTAAAGGTGGAAAATACTTAGCTAGGAATTTTTGAGTTAACTCCTCCTAATTTTTAATAGAGTCAGGTGTTAATGAGTACAACCACATTTTATTCTTATCCCTTAGTGAGAAAGGAAAAAGCCTTAGTCCAACAGCATCGTCTGACATGCCATTATAACAAAATATAACACAAAGTTCTAAAAAAACTTGATAAGTGTAAATAGGGATCCTCCCATGGAGTTCCCCCAAACTGGTTGTTCTGCACCTATTAGATCATCTTCAGATTTAGTTCAAATGAGTAAGCTTCTACGACAAGGTTTGTATACTTGAGTGAATTCCATCTTTTGAGTGTTTTCCATTTTCATTTATAGTTTTTCAAGTCTATTTTATTTCTTGATTTTTTTCCTTTTTTCTAACTCGGGATCATAAGGCACAAATCTTGCAGATCCTTTATTTTACATATGCAACACAACAAACAAAACATTAAAATTAAACAAATAAAACAAAAAAATATATTCAACACAAAAAAACATTTTCACAAACATCTTATTTTTCATACAAACAACTTTTTTCATTTTTTCACAACACTTTTTCATAAAAAAAATAATTTTCATAAAAAAACAGTTCTTACGACACTACAGTTTTCCAAGTCTAAGCCTAATTACTTCAGCTAAAATTCTCCTAAAGTTCAAGATCAACCGTTGCAATCCCCAATAATGGCGCCAAAAACTTGATCCCAATTTTTTAATATGTAAGGATTTACGAAATTGACACCACTACTTGAAGATTTTAATCCCTAGTAATGTCACCAAAAACTTGATCCCAAGCAAAGTAATATTTTAATTATATTTTTAGATTATAGAGATTCTATGCAAGTATATGTATCGTTATCAAGTAATATAGGATTTTCTGATTAAGCCCTGAATATCGAACCCATAATATCGAATGAATATCGAACCCATGGAGATCGAGGTTAATCACGATGGCTTTCAAGAGAAGTTCTAGTCTAGAATAATGCACCCTAGCTTGAAATGTTGATACAAGTTTGGTTTTGATTATATCCTACAATTATCACTATAATATTACTTCTAATCCGAAATTAAAATACTTTGTGAAAATTAGAAAGTGTGATTTAATATATTAAAAGAACTCTTCCTCATGTAATTAAATTAGTGACATGTGTAGAAGTAAAACAAGTAGTGAGAGATATTGTGACAAAAAGGAGCAATTATATTTTTTACCCTTACTAGAGATACTATAAAAAACATTAGTTAATCTAAAGTTTTAATAGTTCTAAAGATGGGCTAGGCGGGGAAGATACTAGCTGTCACTTTAGAGCTCACTCTTATACCTCCACCTAGAGGCTAACATCTCACATCAAAACCTAAAACAATAGACCAAATTATGGGGCTTTAGCCTATTACTCTAAATTCCTCTAATTCTACACCCATTAAACATTATTACCCTATTTATTTGCACTCAACCATATGGGTTACATTCTCATCCATACAATCTCATGTGATTCTACCAAAGTTAATTGAGACAATACCATCACGGATCTTACATGTTCTCACAACAGATTTTAACATTCAAGTTGATGAAGTTTACATGTAAATGAAGAAAAACGTAAAATCATCACAATATATTCTCACTCTACTCAATTCTATATCCTACACATGCATGCTAGTTCATTACAAGAGGGAAGAGTAAAGAAAACTACTCACTACACATGGAGAAACAACAAGAACTTTTCATTTAACAAGACTTTGAAACCATATAAATAAAGTACTGAATTCAAATCAAAATATAATGAAAATAATTATTTCTAATAGAAATTAAACTCTCTTTGTATAGCAAACTCAATCTCCTTACATTCCTCTCCAAGAATAAAGTGAAAAGAAAAGAAGAAATTCTCACACTCTCTCTTTCTCTCTCATCTTGTTGCCCCACTTAGGGCTGACGCCCAAGCCTTCTTCTTCTTCTCCAAGCCTTGTTCTCCTCTTATAATTAATTCAAGAGTCCAAGACTCCTTTTAAAAGCATTTCCAAGCCTTAATTTTAATTTCCTAAGAGATTCTTAAGTGTCTCTTCAAAAATGTCCATATTCATTGAATCTTCCAAAAGGTGCCTCAAGTGACCCTTCATAACTCCTTATAACTGCCACAAATTGTTCTAGAAAGTCTATTTTATCATTTCCAACAAATTCCCCAAGAGACACACGAAGAACAGATTTAAAAATTGTCCAAAGCTATTGTATATTCTAGAAGTTATGTTGAAAATCATTTTTGGTGCTTAGGCGCCCTCCTCTCTGTCTGGGTGGCGCCTAAGCGCCATTTTGGGTGCTTAAGCGTCGGGCATAGACATTTAAGGCCCTAGTTTTGGTCCCCATGGTTCTGTTGTGCTCTGGTTTGACCCGATTTGATTTGATCTAGTTTGCTCCGTTTTGGTCCATTTTTGTTCCTTTTGCTCCAATCACTCCCCAATCACTCCAAATTCTTTTTCTTTAATTTGATGTACCTGCAACCAAAAACACAAGAAAAAATTCCTTTAAAGTGGAATATCATTATAAAATATAACATAAAAAATAGCAGATTTTTAGGCATATCAGGAACTTATCTACATTATCTGTTATAATATCCTCAGACCAGACTGAAGATCAAGAACAACATTTAATTTAGGTACAATGATTTTTTGGTGTTAAAGAAGCTGATTATAGAGTGAGATTTTATTAGTTCTGGGGATCCTGTGGAGAGAGTGTTTATAAGTAGGCAGTGAGAGGATTTCTAGTGAAGTGACTAAGGATCGAGCTTTCTTAAATGATTGCACCCATAATAATAAATCCTTTGATGTAGGTTCCCTTATTCATTACTTTATCTTAAATACCAAATTAGGGGGAACTACTCTTGATTTAGGGCACCCGTCAACTATCTTTTCTTTGTGCTAGCATTTTAGAGTTTCTACTAGTAGTGGCGAAGGGATGATTCATCTATTTAAGCCAAACTTCAATTCAAAAATTGGACTATAGAGAAGAAATGTAATGTTGCAAAGAAGTCCCACCCGATGGCTCAACATCATTCTTCTTTTACTTATAGACCACATCCTACTACTATGATGGGTGATTTTGAATAAAGTTAGAGAGGGTAGAGGATGATACCTCCATGTTACATGGTGAGGTGTATCAACTAGCTGAACAATGTTCACACTTGGATTGATAATATTAAAGAAATTTTGATCATCGAGCCAGTTTTGAAGCAGCTGAACTAGAGATGTATAGAAAAAATCAGTGGATTGGAGGAGACAATCTTATTGAGTTTCCTGTGTATCCTCACTATCAACCCAACGAGCACACTCAGCTGATGGTTGAAGACTTTGAGGAGGAGGTGGAATAAGAAGATGGTGAAGAAGATGAGAATGAGGATGAGGATGATGATGAAGAGTACGTTGATGAGGATGAGGAGTAGTTTTATTTTCTTTTGATGTGGATGTACTAGATTTTATTTTCCTATTGTTGCCGCTAATGTACTTTTTATTTAAATAGTCTATATTATTATTATAGAATTTATATATTCACATATTGCAATATTTAGAATCTCTGATGTAGTTTCATAAAAAATTCAGTTTAGTTATACTTGCTATTGCATATATGCTTATACCTATTTATAACTGTTAATCTTGATGATATACACATGTGTTAGGAAGTATTTATGTACTATTCTCACCCCATTTATATTCATGTTTTAAATTTCTCAATATGTTAAAATCAAATTTGGGAGTGGGGGGGGGGGGGGAGAATTTTTTCTTAAAAGCTTAAATTTATTTGTATTATAATTTAGTAGATGTGAGGTGTTGGGACTTAAATTGAAACGTTCACAATACTGAGAAGGGAAAGACATTTTTTACTCATTTTAAACTCTATTTAAATAAGACTAGACTAGTGTTAATTTAATTTGTAATTCAACCTATAGAAAAATGAATTAAATATTTATTTTTGAAAAGAGTGATATACTTGGTTATTTAGTTATATTTAGATATATACTTGATAAGAATTGAGTCTCCATAAAATTATATTTTCAAATTATAATTTCAATATTTTTGAAAAGAAATTAAAAAGTCAAGGAGTCTGGAGCGTATTACTTTAGAGAGATGATAGTAAAATTCAAAACTATTAAAAGGCCTATCCAGATATAGTAATCCTCAAAATTTTATTCTAACGGTTGAAATTTACATCCTAAAGCAAGAAAAAATATTTAAAAAAATACATATAAAGTTAGGAGAAGCCTTGTCAAAAATTGGTTTGACTAGATTTTTTAAAATTTAAAACTTCACTGCACCATAAGCTTATTAATATCTGCGATGTATGAGTAAATCTTTTTAAAAAGAGTGCTTAAATTCTATTTTTCTACCATTTAAGAGACTAAGATCAATAAGTGTTCATTTATTTTTGAAGTAAATAGGAAATCAAGTTTTCTTAGTTGGATGCAAGGATTTTTATAATCCAGGGCTAGACTTGTTTACTATAGTTATCATATTTTTACACTATGAACTTCTTAATGCATAATTGTTGATAGTTTCTATGAAACCCACATCCTCAAATTAATTATTTTGATATTTAGTTTCTAGTGTTATGTGAGGACAAGTAACCTTTAAGTTGGGGGATTTTGTGTGTTGAAAAGAATGCTTTTAATCCTTATTACTTTTTACATTTTTATGGATGAAATTGCACTTTAAAGAAAGACATTTTTATGATTTTCTTGTAGATAAAACATACATTAGAAGTGGAGAAAATTGGAAGAGACATGGAGCAAAGTGGTGAAAACATGGACCTAAGAAAACTACAGGAGATTGGAGCCTAGATGTCATACCCTTAGATGTCTAGGCGCTGGTCCTAGACTTGGCAACCCAAGAGCATTATACATAGGTGCTAGACATTGGGTACTAAGGCACCACCCTACTGGCGCTTAAGTGCCAAACCCATGGGTGCAAAGGCACCACTATGGATCTTGACAGATAGAGAGACTAGTGCTAAGGCACCAGTCCCTTGGCGTTTAGGTGCCAGCAACTATTTAGGGAAGTTTTTAGTAGTTCGTACACATGATTTTGGGAGTTATCAGATGGATTCAGGACTTAAAACTCAGAATTTATATATAAAATCAAAGTCATACAAACTACAATAATAAATAAACTTATCTCTAATTTCTCCCCAGCAAAACTCCTTGAAGTTCCTCTGAATCTTTTCCTTTCCTTACAACACACAGAATTCCTCTTCGAAGCAGCAAGGATGAAGAAATCTCTCACTTTCCCTCCACTCTTACATTCTCTCGAAAAATTCTTCACAATTTTTACACTCTCTCAAACACTAATAGAACTTTTCTAACCTCTAGTAACTCTATTCTCTTCTCTATTTTTGGCCAAAATCTTCTTTTAAAGTTGTGGATGAGCTTTCCCAAGAGTTGCCTAAGCATCCCATCAAAATTTGGCCTTATCCAAAGCAGGATTGGGCATAATCGCCGAGCTCGCCATCGGCGGCCTCGAGGGCGCCGTTGGTGGATCTTCTTCATGATTTAATTCTGAGTCTTGGGAAAATCTCGCCGTCGGCGGGGTCGATGGTGCCGTCGGCACCCAAGTTCAATTCTTCACATTTTGGCCCTTTTCGCTCCAAATTCGCTCCTTTTTGCATCTTTTTGCTCCAATGACCCTAATTCATCATTCCTACAACAAAACATTAAAAGTATCTTTCTTTAAAGTGCAATATCATAAAAAATAGTATAAAATAGATATGAAAATCTCAACATATTTTCCTTTGGTCAAAATCCCCCAAACTTAACTATTACTTGTCCTTAAGTAATTTTAGTACTATGTAAGAGTTTTGATCTATTATAGTAAAGTTTTAATTCAGAAATACTATAATTTTAATTTAAATAAATATCATAGTGAGATTTTGAGAAAAAATTCGAGTAATTGAATTAACTCTGTAGCCACAAGATTATCTAGTCATCAAGTTTAAGAGTTCTAATCTTCTATTTATTTCAAGAATGACTACATGTGGCAATATTAAGTCACTTAGAATATTCAAATGATAGAAACTTCATGAAAACACTACTAGTAAAAGATCTATTCCATAAACATAAGTTCAGGAATGTATTTAAGTTTTCCCTTTAAGAAGATCCAGTGAAACCAATTTTTTACTAGACATATCCTCAAGCTTCTCCTCATTTTCATATATATATTTTTCTTTCTTTCTTTTCTCTCTTTTCATTTGGATTGCTTTCAATCCTATATATTTTTCTTTTCTTTTCAGGGATTATTTTCAATCCTTTTTCTTTTTTTCCTTTTTCAGGTGAGGATTACTATATCTAGATTGCCTTTAATGATTTTGAACTTTACTTTTCTTTCACTAAATTTGAAACTCAAAGCATTCCTTTACCTTATAAATATTTCATAGTTTTTACATCATTGAACCCCAATCTTTTCTTCTCAAATGAATTTCCAGATTCTTAATATTTCAAAATATAGTTTCCTTTACTTTAAATAGCTAACTATAATCTTATTCTCTTATACTAAATATCTTAAGTTTTAAAATTAATTTTCATTACAAAAATATTTCTTTAAATCTACCATAATATTTAAATAGTTACAAAAATACAGTCACCTGAATTAAATTCACTACATAAAATCATATAAATAATTTTTGAAAATAATTAAATAGAGGACATCTAATAGTTAATCTTTTTCTTCCCTACCCCTAACTTAAATTTTTAAATATGAAATAATACAGGTGGAAAGAAAAACTATAAATATAAATCATACCTCAGTATTTTAGGCATTTTCATCATTCTAAAATTTTTGCAGGTCTTCTCAAAATTTTTACTTCACCTGATCTGTAATATTAGGAGCTTTCTACACATATAAATCATTAGAGCTGGGTAATGAAATTTTTGAAATAAGTATAAAACTAAAACATTAAACAAACACAACATTTCCTAACACAACCACAATACTAAACAAAATAATTACAATTAAAATGCGAAAATAAAAATCACATTACATTCTAAAATATTACTCAACATCTGTTATACTACTCATGCAAATTTAACTATAACACTAACTTTATAACAGAAATTAAAAGTCATCCAATTATAATACAATAATAAAAATGAAAGTCCAAATACACCTAAACATCCATTTCTATTACAAAAGATCACAGAACTAAAAATACAAATAGAAGTACATCAATTACATTCAAATATCAAAATCCCAAGCTATATCTTCATCGCCTTGATCAGCAGGTGGATCAGGATGATACTGAGTATATCATGGGCACTCAGGAAAAGTAACATCATGCTCACCTCTGTAGTGTCGGGCCTGAGCTTCATAATAAGCTATCTCAAAATCTGAATGCCTTTGAAGGTACTCACTATTGTAATCATCTCGACGTTCTAAACCTCCAATCCTTTCATTTATTAATTCTATGCTCTTTTGCTGTAAGGTCAACTCATTCATCAAGTTAGTCAAAGTTGGGGAACTAGAAGGTGGAAGGTCATAACTTGTAGCGGGGGGACATCTCTACTAGTAGAAGGCTCTTGACTCCTACTCCCAGTTCTCCATTTCTCATGGGATTTATAAGTTTTCAAATTTGCCTTACTAATGGGTTTCATAGGTTAAACCCATTCTTCATCTCTAGCTTCCACTCCAGAAAGTTGGTAAAGTGCATAAGTAAGGTCAGGATGTCCTAGACCTCCACTTGTCTCACTCCTTGCCGTAGTCAATATATTCTTAAAAATTATTCTCCCCACATTTTATTCTGAATACAAAAATTTAGAATAGCTCTATCTCTAGTTACCTCACTATGGTGATAAGTCGGTAACAGAGTAGAAGAAATAAAATAATGCCACGTTTTAAAGGTGGCATTCAACATGGAAGCAGAAAAATTTACCTGTTCTCGCTGCTTTATCTTCCATGTTCCTTTCCCATCAGTGAGAAATTTGATTTGAGGGGGCCTTCCATTGTACTAAAGGATTCATATTGGCAGCTATAAGAGTCTGAGACTTCATAAAATGTGTTGATGCGTGCGGCAGTAAACTCAACAGGGAATCCCCACACTTGAACGATTCCATCTTCAGAATAGATTACATTGGAGTAGAACTCCTTCACAACATTTGTATCAGATTTATTGGTGGTGTAACAAAAGATTTCTCACCTTCGCTCGGCAATAACTCGTTCAATCTCTCCTCCCGGGCTCTCAAAAACTCGATCTTGTATACACTTCTTTCCTTTAAATACTGATATAAATCTTGTTTGAGCCATCACATTGACGAAGAAAGACTTGTTGAACTCAACCCGTCTCTTTTATTGTGGAGCCATTTCAATCTAATCACAATCATAGAAAAATTCCAAAATATACTTCAAATATGCAAATAATGGCTTCCAATAGTAATTCTAAGAGTTCAACACTAAGATCCATGAATTTCTTCCCAATATTTTCTTCATTCTAAAAATATTTGGATCTCCTCAATGTGGAAGAAATCTATGGTGAAAATCAAATATTTTTAACTTGGAGTGAAGCTCTTACCTAGAGATGATCAAATCCGGTGTCAAAAAGCCTTGAA
>NW_018243703.1:160066-160274 GCF_001263595.1 Phalaenopsis equestris | reverse complement strand
TCGCCTCCCAATCCAAGATCTCACAAGCCCTAGGTCAAAAATTGCATTTTTAGGAGGAAGGGGATGATGAATAGTGGTGGTTGACTGGTCAAAATCGTGGTTAAAGGTGTTTTTTTGCGAGCTCATCGGCGGCGGGGTCGATGTTGCCGTCGACGCGCTCTATTGGAATTAAATCCTAAGTCTCGGAAAAAATCCGCCGTCGGCGTCC
>NW_018243703.1:158597-159406 GCF_001263595.1 Phalaenopsis equestris | reverse complement strand
CAGAGTTTTATCAGGAATTAAGAGTTGAACTGGCAGTGAATTCTGAGATGATTGATCTACTATAATGGTCATGTCATTTTCATCTTCAAAAGCTGGGAATCTCTCAGTTAGGTCCAAAGGCTTCCAAGGTAGAAGTGCATTTTCCCAATTTTTGTAGGATACTTGGAACTGACTACAAAGTGAGAAAATTGTGAAAGGGTGTCCAAGCCCATAAGTTGATCCATGAATGATCAGGCCCAAAACCGATTTCACAATTATTGATCCAATATCGATCGGCAGTCCCCTTTGGAAGCAGTAATTAAGAATAATACTTTCTTTAGAAACTTTACCGATGTTCATTGTCGGTAATAGTTTTGCAGAAATGAAAAAGTGCCAGTGTTTCGAAACGGGATTTAGGAGTGTTGCAGAAAAACTAACATACCCATTTTCTTTCATTTCCCAGTCATCAATTTCATCCGTTAGATATTGGTAAATTTCATTCATCTGGTTTCTTGTCGGGACAAAATTGGAATAGTGGTAGACAGGAATGTTCTCGATCATGTATAATTTGTTGATCCATGCATGAGTGAAAGTGATCCATCTACCTCACGCATAAACAACTCCTTGGTTGATTCCATGCAAATTTGCATAAAATTCTTTTACCACAAGAACAACCACGGCCACGACAGTAGAGCACAACACTTCCTATCTTCTCCGCACTATCGTCTCTTCAAGTCTCTTCGTGGGATTATTCAATCCGTGATTTACGAATCCTCATTCCTTGATCAATCTTTTCTTCATCAGTAACTTGTTGAAGATTCACTCATCAG
>NW_018243703.1:157227-158392 GCF_001263595.1 Phalaenopsis equestris | reverse complement strand
TTCACACACCCCCCCTATCAAACCCAAAGAAACCGCCATCTCGCCGGTCTCGCCGTCGGTGGAGTCGAGGGTTCCGTCGGTGAGCCTCTATATTTATTTTTCTTAGACTCTCAGGAAAAACCTGCCGTCGGCGGCATCGAGGGCGCCGTCAGCGGCGTCGAGGGCGCCGTTGGCAGCCAAGGAAAAAATTGCACAGTTTTGCTTTAGTCCAAATGCGTTCCAATTATTCTCAATGGATCCAATTTTTATGATGATTCAAGGGTAAATAAGACTATTAGAGCTTAATACTACCACAAACTAATGATAATTTCAAATAAAAACTACTATAATTGCAGTAAAAGTAAAGATAACTATGGGTTGCCTCCCATAAAGCACTTGATTTAACGTCGACAGCTCGACCTATTCAGGTGTTGTTCAGGTTGTTTGATCATTAAAACCTCTTTAAATTTGGTCTTTTACCATCAAAATACGGTTTTAATCTGTGTCCATTTACTTTAAGTCTATTTCCAGTTTTCTGATCTTCAATCTCAACAGCTCCGTAAGTATAAACTTAAGTCACAGTAAAGGGTCCTAACCAACGAGACTTCAATTTCTCAGGAAATAACTTCAGCCTAGTGTTGTAAAGTAAAACTTCTTATCCTAGTTCAAAGTTCTTTTGGTTAGTCTTCCGACCATGCCATAACTTTTAGTTTTTTCCTATAAATTTTGTCATTATCATAAGACTCATTTCTTAATCCTTCCAATTCATTTAATTATAACACTCTCTTCTTACCAGCATCTTTCAAATTATACTTGAATTCTTTAATTGCCTAATATGCCTCTAATTCCACTAGTAAGTGACAAGTCTTTCTAAAAATCAGTCTGTTAGGAGTCATTTTAATAGGAGTTTTATAAGTAGTCCTGTAAGCCCATAATGCGATATCTAGTTTAGTGGACCAATCTACTCTACTAGGATTTACAGTCTTTTCAAGTATTTGTTTAATCTCTTTTTTAGAAACTTCAGCTAACCCACTAGTTTGAGGGTGATAAGCTGTAGAGACTCTGTGAATAATATTAAACTTTTCTGCCAATCTTTGAATATATTTATTCCTAAAATGGGATCCTCCGTCAGTGATAATCATTCTAGGCATTCCGTATCTAGTGAAAATATTTTTCATCAAAAATC
>NW_018243703.1:155780-156249 GCF_001263595.1 Phalaenopsis equestris | reverse complement strand
GCCTGTAAAATCCAACATGTCCAAGAAAACTCCTAACCTCTCTTACATTAGTAGGAGGTGTTAGTTTAGATATAACTTAAATTTTTGCAGTGTCTGCTTCCATACCATTGTCCAAAATTTTATACCCTAACACAAATCCTTCTGCAATCATAAATTGACATTTCTCCCAATTCAGAAACAAATTAGTTCTTTCTTAGTTCTTTCGCATTTAGTTCTTTCGCATAACTCTAAAATTTTTTCAAGGTAATTTAAGCATGCATCAAATGATGTTCCAAATATAGAGAACTCATCTATAAATACTTCTAATCCATCATTAATTAATTTACTAAATATGGACATCATACATCTCTCGAATGTTGTAGGTGCATCACATAATCCAAAAAGCAATTCTTCGAAAAGCAAAAGTTTCAAAAGGACTAGTAAATATTGTCTTTTCTTTATCCTCAGGAGCAATAGGAATTTGATGTTA
>NW_018243703.1:153993-154913 GCF_001263595.1 Phalaenopsis equestris | reverse complement strand
TTTTCCAGTAGCTAAAAATGGTCTCCCTAAAATGATAAATATTTTTTTTATTTTCCTCCATATCTAAAACAATGAAATCCACAGGAAAGATAAATTTATCAACTTTCACTAACACATCTTTTATAACTCCCTTAAGATATGTAACTGAACGATCTGCTAATTGAAGAGTTACAGAAGTAGGTGAGACTTCTCCTAATCCTAATCTTTTGAAAATTGATAGAGGCTAAGATTAATACTGGCTCTCAAATCACATAAGACTCTTCCAAAAAAATTTTCACCAATAGCACACGGTATAGTAAAACTACCAGGATCTTTTTAATTTTTCAAGAAGATTTTTTTGAATAATTGCACTACACTCTTTGCTAAGTGCAACAGTTTTGTTATCCGTGAACTTCCTTTTCTTATTCAGAATATCTTTCATAAATTTCAAATAATTGGGCTTCTGCTCTAAAGCTTCTACGAAGGGAATATTTACCGTTAACTTCTTAAGAATTTCTAAGAATTTGGAAAATTGTTTATTCTGTTTGTGTTGCTTTAATCTTTGAGGAAACAGTGGTGGAGGTTTCGCCACAGTAATTTTCTTTGGTGTAAATGGATATTCTAAATTTGGGTATTCATGATCCTTTTTGTTTTTCAGTATCCACTTTCTCTTTTTCAGTTTCTATTTATTGTTGCACTCTTGTCTCCAATTCTTTTCCACTTCGTAATTGAATTGCCTTGATTTGCTCTTTTACTTGATCTTTAGGATTTGGTTCCACAGTACTTGGAAAAGTTCCTAATGTTCGATTACTAAGCACAGTAGCGATATGCCCTAATTGGTTCTCAATATTCTTAATAGCAGTTCCTTGATGTTGTAATTGATTTCCTTGAATCTGTAATTGATTTCCTTGATTCTGTAATTGTTGACCCATATTTAATAT
>NW_018243703.1:145489-153805 GCF_001263595.1 Phalaenopsis equestris | reverse complement strand
CCCGATAATATTATTTCCTTATTTATTTGCACCTAACTTCCAAGGGCTTTGACCTCCATGAATCTTGGATGTAATCCTCATTTTAGTTGTAAAACTAAACATATTTTAAAAAATTAATTGACGGGATTGAAAGTAAATTAAGATCGAAGTGAAAATATCATCCCAATTTCTTAAACATTTTCATGGCTTCACCAATTCAAATCACCATTTCACAAATCTCAAGATAAGGAGAAAGACAAAGAAAACTACTCAGATCTTATGGGGAAAACACAACAAAACATGGAATTCATATATAAAATCAAAGCCATACAAACTACAATAATAAATAAACTTATCTTTAATTTCTCCCTAGGAATGCTCCTCGAAGTTCCTCTGAATCTTTTGCTTTCTTTACAGCACACAGAATTCCTCTTTGAAGCAGCAAGGAGGAAGAAATCTCTCACTTTCCCTCCACTCTTAGAATCTCTCGAAGAATTCCTCACAATTTTTACACACTAGAAAACCCTAATGAAACCTTTCTAACCTCCAGGAACTCTATTCTCTTCTCTATTTTCAACCAAATCTTTTAAAGTTGTGGATGAGTGAGCATTCTTTTAAAGTTGTGGATGAGCTTTCCCAAGCGTTACTTAAGCATCCCTTCAAAATTAAGCCTGATTGGGCGCCTGATTGGGCATAACAACCGAGCTCGCCGTCAGCGGCCTCGAGGGTGCCGTCGGCGGACATTCTTAATGAATTAATTCTGGAGTCTCAGGGAAATCTCGCCTTCGATGGGGTCGATGGCGCCGTCGGCGCCCTAGTTCAATTCTTCACATTTTGGCTCTTTTCGCTTCTTATTCGCTCTTTTTTGCTTCTTTTTGCTCCAATGACCCTAATTCATCATTCCTGCAACAAAACATCAAAAATACCTTTCTTTAAAGTGCAATATCATAAAAAATAATATAAAATAGGTATAAAAATCTCAACATATTTTCCTTTGGTCAGTAATCGTCATAAAGTTATGCTACGGATTGAAATCTACATCCCAAGGCTAGTAAAGAGATTAAAGTGAATATATAAAGCGAGGAGAAGCTTTATAAAAAATTGGATTCACTGAATTCTTTTTAAATTTAAAACTTCACTACACTCCAATGCTTACTAATATCTAGGATGTATGAGTAAATCTTTTTAAAAGGAGTGCTTAAATTCTATTTTTTTCCATCTAAGATACTATTGTTAACATGTGTTTATTTATTTTTGAAGTAAATAGGAAATCTGGTTTTTTTAGTTGGATGCAAGGTTTCTTATACTCTA
Organism: Phalaenopsis equestris; assembly: GCF_001263595.1. Lineage (NCBI taxonomy): Eukaryota > Viridiplantae > Streptophyta > Magnoliopsida > Asparagales > Orchidaceae > Phalaenopsis > Phalaenopsis equestris. Next base: position 152,515 of record NW_018243703.1, on the reverse strand, counting down.
GGGCTACTAGTTTACTAGAGTTATCCTACTTTTACACTATGAATTTCTTGATGCATAATTGTTGAAAGTTTCTATGAATCCACTCCCTCAAATTAAATAACTTGATATTTAAATTTTTGTGTTACTTGAGGATAAGTAACCTTTTTGTTTGGGGGATTTTTATATGTAAAAAAGAATGCATAAATTCCAATATGTTTTTGCATATTTTTATGGATAAAATTGTACTTTAAAGAAATGTATTTTTTATATTTTTTTGTAGGTATAACAGGTATTAGAAGTGGAGCAATGTTGAGGGGACATGGAGTAAAGTTGTGAAGGCTTGGAGCAAAGGAGCTCACAAGAGACTTGGTGCTTGGGTGTCAGACCCTTGGGCACTTAGGCACTAGTAATTGGGTGCCAAGGCACCACTTTATTGGCTTTTAGGCACCAAACTCTTAGGTGCTTAGGCACCCATACATGACTTGGCAGGTAGAGACTGGCGCCAAGGTGCCAGCCCCTTGGTGCATAGGCGCCATCAACTGCTTGAGATAGTTTTGAGCAGTTCAAGCACACGACTTATTGAGTTATTCAGATAACAAGAGTGCTATATTGTGCTATGTATTGAAGTATAATGGGGAGTTTTGGGAGGAGAAGAATGAGGTTTGCTAGAGGTTTCTTGTAGGATTGAGTAAGAGAGCTTATGTGAGGGAATTACAGAGGACTTGAGTTGTATTCTGAGGAGAGTGTTTAGAAGAGAAGCAAGTAGTTCAAAGATCTTTGGTGGAGCATTTTCTATTCTTTGTAAAGGAGAGAAAGATAAGTGATGTAGTTTCTATTGATTTTATTTCTTTGTGTGCAAATATTTAGTGGATTCTCTTGATTTCAATAAAGCTTGGTGGTTTGTTCTTCATGCTTTTTGATTAATTATCTTTACCATTCTTTGTGAAGTTTGAGTAGGATGTGTAAGACTGCAAAATGTTTCTAGAATTGATTTTTAAATTCTTAATGTGATGAATAACCTTCCGAATTTCATTTAATTTTTCATTTAGGCCAAGCGAATCGTTAAAATTTATTGTGATCCATAATAACTCGGGAGAGATATGGTGGAATCAACTAGGTTAGTCACATTAAACTATAGGGTATGGTGGAAGTACTTTCTAGGGAGATGCAAATATTAGGGAAATAGTCTTGGATGGGTTCAAGTTGAAATTTAAAAATTTAAAGCCAATTTATCTAAACTTCTTTATGCAGCTGAGAGAGGGTAAAGAAGAGAGTTGCTCCTATTTGTCGCTTGCTACATTCACAATTGAAACTTTATATTTCTTATGCTCCACTTTATTCATTACAAGGAAGGGTAACTTTATAACTTGATATTCACCAATTCAAATAGGATAAGTTGGAAATTTATAAGATTTAGCATTTTAAAAAGTTTGCAATTCAGTGGGAGTATTTTGTAAAGCTTTTACTTAATTTCAATTCTAGGCTAAGAATGAAAAATAGTAAACTAGAAATTTTCCTAAGTCTAATTCTCTCATTCTTTGTGGGATCGATATTTCAGACAAAAAAAAAAAAAAACCGATATTACTGATACGACACGTACAGTTGCGTGAGACCTTAGAGTGTGAGTGCACCTGGAAATAGGGTATTAGTAGTTACAAGTTATTATTGTCCCTTGGTGCTAAAAATTATTATTTTCTCAGTAAGTTATAATTTATTATTATCTTCATTAGCATATTTTCATATGTCTGACATTTTTTCATATGACTAGCATTTTTAATATGTCTGGGGCCTTTCCATGGCAAGGTGCATCCGACGAGTTGGCTAACAAGTTGGCTGGGGTGGCCGACCGATTGAGGTGGCTGGCCAGTCTCTGCTATTGTTGGCATTTTTCGAACATACAAATTCAAATACATAAAACACATTTGTTATTATCTTGATTAGACCATTTACATGCAAAATGACATAATCATTTCCTTAAATGGAAAAGCTCGAGTTTTTTCCAATATTAGTCAAAGTAGTAATCTTTTTTATGCCACACATGTAATTGTTGCAACCAAAATCAAGAAACCACATGTTTTATTGATTGATTTTGCTGCTATCAACAACACTTCTTAATTTTCTAATCAAATTTTCTTACATTATTCTTTGTGATAGCTGTAGTGATCCACTACGGCCTTATTAAATGACATGTTGCATCCTCTTTCCTCTTTGCTTTCTACGATTGTTACCTTTCTCTCATGAAGACTTATTGCAGATTCTTTGTGATAGTTGTGAAGTTGTGGGTATCCACTATCAAAAGACATGGCCCGCATTGAACTTCTAATATATTTATGCAATTTATATGATAACCATAGCCCTTTAAGATGATTCCAAATAACTCCTCATTACAAAAAAGAGAAAAAAAAAGGAGAAATAAATTTGCCGCATTTCATAAAAATGCCCTTATTACAATTCCTTATAAATCAATACTTCTAAATGATGAGATAATTTTTTTTTAACAATAATAAAAAACAAGCATATAAGGAGAAAAAATTGTTGTTAAAACGGAGTAAACGATCAAGTTTAGTACGATTTTTGGTTTGCACAGTCCAAATTTGGCCCCACATCGACGTTAAATATCCGAGCATATCTCTTATAATAACCAATTCGATTGTTAGCCCTTGGGTCGTCTGGGATTCCGCACTCAAGACCACCATTAATAATGTTGGTAACGAGACCGAACCCGGCTGTCCTATTATTTGCCAAGTCAGTCGCACTAGGGATGAACTGGCCCACCATTACATCATGGCACGACGGTTTCTCACCTCTCGCTGTCATCCAGAACCACAGTGCAGTCTTGAATGCTAAATCAGATCGGTTTGCCACCAACTCGGGCTCCCTCAACCCGTCGAATCCAAGAGCCAACCCAGCCGGTCCATAGTTGTAGTTCCTATCATTCGTTAATTTGATGTTTCTTAATATCCATGATTTCAAGTTATGCATTTGTTAAAAGAGAATTTGGGAGTGTAGACTTACCATGAGAGTTGGATGGGTCCTCTTCCTTTGTAGCTTTTGTTTTGATAGCAAGGCCATTTGGTGTCCGTTGAGTCGCAGTAGTTAGATGATGGATTGACTTCTTCTTTAAAACACAATCCCCAAGCATATGGTCCGTCTGGAGCCGTTGCCCATCCTCCTGTTAAGACATCCAGATAAATTTTTTAATTGCAATTATTTTATATCTTAAGCTCTTTTCCAAACAATTTTTTTATTTCCTCCTATTTTCTTTTCAAAACATATTTGAATGATATTATATACAGATACGACCTTCTCCCAACCTATTCCACGTCTCGGTCAAATTAAATTTTAAATTAAATTAAACAAATATAAGCACAGCTTGACTTGCTCTCTGCCTTAAAAAAAAAAAAAACGAAATTCAAAAATAAAGGGCATTTACATGCGTGCCGCCAATTTCTTCTATATTGACATAGCTAAAGCCTAAATTTTAATTTTTACATTCATATCACTAACATCTTTAACATCAGTGAAAAACATATAACATATGCTAGCTTTTCTAAGGACAAATGCACATTTTATGCATAGCTTTATAAAGCCAAATTGTTATAAATGTAAATATCAAAATTTGGGAGTTTACTATACAAATCATTAAAAATTTTGTTATGTGTACCTAAATTTGTCCAGTACCTTCAAAATTTTATCGTTTGTTTTTTGTTCGAGTCTTCTTTGTTTCATCTTTATTATCAATTTATCATTAATTCATTTACATCACCGAATGTAATAAAAATCTCTTGCTTAAGCTTACCTTGTTACTATTTCTTCCAAAATAAAATTTTAATTAATACAAAATGAATCTTTAGTTTTATCTTCTCTTATCTTTGGCTAAAAAAATTATTTAAATGATAAAAAAATAAATAATATATCTTATCTTAACTTATCTCAATTGTTTTTCATAAAAAAGTTAAACAATCCTGAAGTAACGTCTTAGACATGCTTCAAGTCTAAATTTAAAAAACAATATATATTATGCAATATAAACTATGAGACTAAATATCAAATTCATAAGAATTTCAAAGTGGCTAATTGATTTTTTTAATATATTTTTTTTTATTTTGTCAAGTTCTACATTAGATAAACTATGCTTTATATCTAATTATTTCGTTTATACTAAAATTTTGTTTTATGTTCAATATAAAGAAAATATATGGTTTATATCATTTTTAGAATTAATAAATAGAAAAATACCAATGCATCCTCCCAAATCTCATCCACCCACTTCTATAAATTGCCACTTTTTTTGTCGAGCATTATTTTTTCATAAATTACTCCTAGCTCTCTCTACAACTATGGCGATTATAGAGTAAGATTCATATGAGCTCATCCACCATGGGATGATTCAACAAAGCTTTGTCAACTACATTCTCTATAATTCATGTCATTGAGAATTTTATTCTCCCTTGATGTCTTGCTTCTAATTTTTACTTCATTAGCTATTTGGCTTGTTTTTAGTAACAAATATGATGCTTGAAATAATAGTTCCTGCATTATGTTAGTACATCTTTAAATAGCATTCATGGGAGACATTGTACTTGATGTAAAATGAATGAGTTGGGTTTTCCCTCAACCAATTTCACTTTTCTAATTTACTTACTCCTAATATTTTTAATTGTTGGTATCTTTGCTCTTCTTTTTTTCCATTCATTTTATTGCCTCCAAATATCGACCATTTATAAATGTACAAGAATTGCTAATTCATTATTAGTAAATTTGAACTAATTAATTATTCTTTTTGGCCTACTATAAAATTTAATCATATTATAATATCCTATTAGAGCAACTAAGGCTTTTCATGGGATCCCGACACTGGGGATCGTGCCATTCGTTTGGTTGAAGTTTAATTTAAACGGATTAATAATGTTAGAAACTGTAATCTTATATCACAACATTTTTAAATTTGTTTTCAAAAGAGCTTCTATAAACCAAGAAGTGCTGTCAAACAAACCCTAAATGATATCAGTTTGAATTTTGCTGGAATAAAGATAGGTAATGGGGGTGAAAATCATATACTGATTTCAATTTGTCTAAAACCATAACGTCTGTTGATCTGGCTCATCGCATAGTAAGTCTAAGTCTCCATGGAGTAGTGTCGTAAGTTATAAGAATCAAAAGTACTGATAAAAATATTTAAAATTTTATATGCTACGTAAAATTGTTTTCATATCTTTTGAAGCCAACCAATTTGTTCCTATAAATAACTAGAAGAAAAAAATGATAAAAACCAAGATAAATGCAAAGAAGGAAAAAAAAAAGGATTAGTTTAACTGGTCTCTGGATCTCGTATCCCTGATTCTATTACGATCCGCTAATAAAGTTTACACTTCGTCCAAACACCAACTAAAATTCGGCCAAATTTTTATGGCACAATTCCAAAGATTCAAATTTTAAACGTTCGCACAAGCTGTTAAAATTTTAATAGTAGAGGCTGTAGAACCATCGCTTGATATTAAGATAAATAGATGTGAATCATGCTGTGATTTACTTTTAAAAGACCACATTTCAAATAATTTTGCCAATACATACATCTTTTCGGCAAGATTTGGAAATCCCCCTCGAACTACATTTATAAGATTTGAGCTAACTTATAGCAACTATAAAGATAAAAATTTGATGTAAGATTAAAAAGTAGTATAAACCTGTGGTCTCGTGAGATATCTGAGCAAGGAAAGCTGCGAGCTCTCGCTTGCGAGTATCCAAGCATCCTGTACTGGCGAATTTGGGGAAACATTTCGTTGCTGCGATGAAAGCATCGTAAGGGTAGAAGCCCTTTGCAGGACACGCGTTGTCATCCTTATGCAAGAAGATGCTTTTGTATAGATCCTCTGAGATTAGTTCTGAGATCGAGCAATCACGGGGTTCATGTCGAGCCTCTGTGCTCCGATAGCAGCACAAAAGGCAGATGAACGGCAGGAGAAGGAAAAGAAGGGGAAGAGAATATGAGATGGCCATGGCTGATATGCTATTAGGAGAGATGTTTGCTTCCTTCGATCTGTCTAGGATTTTTATAGATTTCAGAGGAGGTTAGTTGACATGCTTTCTGCGATTTGCCTTTCTGTTTGATGAATTGATAGGCCGTGTGGAATATGTCAACCTTTTGAACTTAGTGCAGAGTCTGCTAACTTGTACCGTGTTGGGCGGCGCTTGAGATTTCACACACGAGAAGATGTGGTTGGTGGTGCAGTCGCTACTGATCTTGATTCTTTGGATGTGATGTTGATGAACTTGATTTATTTATATATTTGAGAAAAAGCAAAATTTAAACGCAACTACTAATTCGTTTATACGAGAATGCTGATATCCGATAACCGGCTTGAAATGAAATTAAAAAAACAAAAAAAGTAGTTATTATTAGATTTGATAGAAGAAAAACAATGGATAAATTGTTCTTTAGCGTAGATCAAATCAAATTGGGCAAATTCGACAATATGTGGCTACGGATTTTCTTAATTAAATTTTATAAATTTATTTAATGAGATTGTCATTTTAAATTAACTTTTAAAATGGATGTCTCGGAAAAGAGAGAGAGAAAGGAAGGTTCAACTACAAAGCTAAAAATGCTCTTATAAAAGAACTTACACGCCGTCTGAGTTGGGAAGCCTTCTAAACGACCTAGGAAAACTAAACACTCATATGTGAAAATGTATGCTGGGTCTGTCAGGTTGGAGAAGTGTGTCGGCACTATTTTTGGTGTGGGGTTTTCCCGTAAGAAGCTGTCGGTCATCGGAATTGAAATCCCGTTGCCCGCTTCGGAAGGACGTTAAAAAAAAAAATTAGTTTTGAAAAAGATGAAGTCAAACTGACCCCATAATTTTCATAGTTTAAATGAAAGAGCGCTTTACCTCAAATCCTGTATCTATCCCGAATGATGAACACAAGAATTGAGGGTGAGACTCAATCAAATAAACTAGAGAAAGTTATGACATCCGTTTGGTCTGCGAAACCAATGTATTGGCCGACAAATTCCCCTATTTAATATAAGGAATTAAATAGGGTTTA
>NW_018243703.1:115212-139001 GCF_001263595.1 Phalaenopsis equestris | reverse complement strand
GAGTTTTGATCAATTTTAGGTATTTTGGCAAAATTTGTGAATTTTGGCCAAATTTGGGTCCCAAGGGCAATTACGTAATTTGGAGTTGCCTAGGGGCAAAAGACCAGTTAGGCATTTCACATAGAATTGGATAGATATCCATTCTAGATGAACCATGGATTAATGTATTGTGAAGATATGGTGTATTCTAGTTCCAAATCAACACCCAGGGTCGACCTTAAAGCCAAGTAATCCTATAGGGACTCTTCTTGAATTCTCTTATAATGATCTTTCCTACTAAATGCTAGAGGTTAAGATCAATATGTGAAACTTCAAGTTGAGCAAAAAGAAGAGTTTTGAATTTCTAATGGTGGGGTACCTCTTCTAGTTTTCTAAGACTATTCAATAGGAAAGTCCTATGGCTAGACCTAGGCTACTAAAGAAGTTTCTAGACCTCAACCAAAAGTGAGGTCAACACAGTGCGGGGGCTCCTCTTCAGGACATGCATGTATGATGTAATTATCTAGAGCGGTCCTTAGTTATTATGGAGATCCTAATAGAATGACTTAAATGATATCCATGCTATGCAACCTCCTTTTAAAATCGGCCTGAAGGCTCAGGAATGTAAACACAGATTTTGAAAATCTTAAATTTTAATTTTTCTTGAATGTTTTATCAGGATTTTTATTTTAAAAAATGTATAATATTATGGTCCTAGAGAGCCTAAATTATTTTTTTTATGATATTCTCAGATCAGAAAGGAAACAAGAGAAACAATCCAAGCATGCAACCAAGCAATAAACAGTAAAGAACACTCCATATATATATATATATATATATATATAAAAGAAGCTTAATACCGCTGAGTCAGCAATTTATCTCAGGAAAAGCAGAAAAAGTGGTCTGACTCCCTGTATACATGGTCGGTCCTAAGTCTATACAAGAATATAAAAACTTTAGACTTAAGGTACGGGACACGAGCTGCTCTTCTTCGTCTCCATCACGTGGTTGGGTGCATTATCTGTCTCGAAACCTGTACACGTATCATATTTTTGATAGAGGAAGTCTTGTACTCTATCAAATACATTTGAAAAGGGAAAATAAAAACCTAACCCTGTAAAAAGACAACATTATCGAGGAAAGCCATGCAATGTTCAATGAGCCATGTCTTTTAATTGAGGGAGCCAAACAACACCTGCAAGTAAAGAGTTAGAAATTATTATGGGCTCCTCTGTATAGGTACCTATGTGTTTATATACAGAGGCATGGCTCCGTATAGAAAAATGCCCTAGTATACAACCATGCATATAAAACATCAAGGCAAACCAAAAGCATAAAACAGGAAAGATGCCTGGCTTGGTGAACCAATCCAGCAAAGAACAATTGTGAGGCATCAAAATGAAACCTAGCACCCTAAAATTCTCCTAGAATAACATCTAATAAGGAGTGTCTAACCAGTGCTTAAGTGTAGAGTGTGAAGTCTTCAGCTATCGTACGATTTTGATGACATCGTCCCGCCGGTCCCGTCCTAATGATCTAAGGAATCTAAAGCAGGTCATGGGAGAGAGGTAACATTTTAAAAACAGGCAGCCTCACGTATGGCCTAACATATATAATTTTAAAAGTGGACGGATGGTACTTAGAATAGTAAAAAAATCCATTTTATACTTTTAAAATAGCAGACCTATAATGTGGTTTCGTGATGCATATGACACACCATAGAGCCCTTGGATCTCTAGTACAATCATACTCATAGCAATCTCGATGAATTTACTTGCATTGCTCACTGGGATCAACAAAATAAGCAATGCTCAATAAGGCATTGAATTGACACGACGTCACTCACATACTGAGCTTAGCTTGCTATCTAAGCCTAGAAATGCAAATACAAATAATCATGTGATAGGAATGATGAGTGTGTCGTGGGGGCAGTATCTCAAAATGATGACTGTGTTAACGAGGCAATGATCTGAATGATATGTGTGTTCCGTAGGTGGGGGGCCTAATAAATGAGTTTGTCGTAGCGGTAGTGACCACAAAGGATTGACGTACTTAACAGGTAGGGCTCCATGATTGGGTGGGAAAATTGAGGAGGTAGGGCCTGAGAAATGGGTGTGTAGGCAGAGACCTGAAAGGGTGGGCATGCTAAGAAGGCAGAGACCCGATGAATGGGTGTATTGTGGAGGTAGTAACTCGAAAGGGAGGGCTTGCCAAGGAGTCATAGATCTGATGAATGGGTGTTTTGTGAAGGTAGTGACTAGAAAGGATGGGATCGTTTTGGAGGCAGGGGCTTGATGAATGGGTGTGTTGTATAGGCAGTGACCCAAAATATTGGCTGTGCTGACGAGGTAAATGGCCGACTATTGGTTTTGCCATGGCGGTAGGGACCCAAATTGGTGGGCGTGCATAAAATGCAGGGGCTCAATGAATGGGTGTGTTGTGAAAGCAAAGACACGATAGGATGGGCATGCTGAGGAAGCAAGGGTTCGATGAATGGGTTTGTCGTGGAGGCAGTAACCCACGAAAGGGTGTGCTATGGAGGTAGAGACCCGGAATGATGGGCATGCCATGGAGAAGGAGGCCAACTAAGTGATGATCCTCACTAAGGAGAACCATATAACTAAAATGAGTGTATGAAGGGACACTTAAAGTGCAACCCAATAAATTGATGAAAATCATGCAAGACGTCATGTAACACATGTAACAAAAGAGATGTTGTGCTTGAACGCCTAAAGCATATGATGTCACTAGGGAGAATTACACCTTTCCTCAATAATGACTAGGCTCCCATGCAAGTGGAAAACACGTACAAGGTAAAGTGTACCATGCAAGCAAGTAGAGCATACTCACGCACATGCACAACATGCACTATGTAGGTGATTGGTCAATAGGGTCGAGGTGGCCGATCAGATGGAAGTGGTCGGTTGGTAGGGCTGGAGCTACCGGTCAAACCAAAGTGGTCACTTCCCTTGGTCGGGGTGGCTGGTCAAAACAAAGGTGGTTGGTTAGCCTGGCTGGGGTTAGTCGGTCGGTTTAAAGTGTGTTGACCAGGTCGGGGCGGTCAATCAGTCCCAAGTGCTGCCGATCGAGCCTAGGAAGTCTCTCAAGGCAAAAGTAATCACTTCTGTAGGTCTGGATGATGCGCCCCTAGTGTGTGTTTTTTTATGTGTGTTTTGTGTCAATTCAGTTCCCCTGTGACGGTGCCAAAAACATGACCCTACCCATAATTACACAGTAATTTAACTTTCAAAAGACGACAAAAAACTTGACCCAATTTATATTTAGCGGCTAATATGAAAAATTGAAATGTTTAAGCAAATAAGAATTTAACTCTTTAATTTATATATTGGGATATCTACGTAAGTGCATGTATCACTTCAAGTAATGTATGACTTTCTGATTAAGCCCTGAATATCGATCCCACGAGGAAGCGAGGAAAGATGTCCTTAATTAAATTCCAGTCTTCTCTTATTAGTCCTTAGTTTGGAATGTTGATTAAAATGGTGTTTTTTCGAGCAACTACTCCTAAATGCGAATGTTAAATGTAAGGATATTAACTATTCATAAATGTAAATATTAATTCTAAAGGATGAGTTGGTTTGGAGAACTTTAAGATGTTAAAAACTACTATTCTTATGTAGCAAATTGGATAATGTAAAGGAATGAGATACATTAAATATTATATGTGCAAATAGGAGCAATTTTAATCTCTACCCTGATTTAGTATTATAGAAAATCATTGGCTAATCTTAGATTTAGTCCCTAAATCTGTGGCTAGGCTAAGAGGATACTGACTCCCACTTCAAAGCTCTCACTTTCCTTCCCATGAAGGCTAACTCTCGTTTTAGTTTTTAAACACTAAGATCAAATTAGGGATTAGGGATTTTTAGTCTGTCAGATTTTTAGTCTGTCACCCTAGAAATCTCTAACTCTACACCCAACAAAGTATATTTCCTTATTTATTTGCACTTAATCCCATGAACTTAATACTCCTTCATGGACTTAAATGTAATTCTCATTCTATTGTAGAACTCATACTCCATTTCCCGGATCATATGTTTCACAACATATTTTAATAATTCAATTGGCCAGATTGAAAAGTAAATTAGGAGCAGAGTTGACAAACAATCACAATTTATAATTAAAACTTCTTCTAGCATGCATCCCAATATCATAAAAATGAATCCTGCTTATTACAAAAGAAAAGTAAAAGAGAAATAATGGCATAATCTTCTCAAGCCACTATTTCTAAAAAAGAAGAAAGAGTGAGAGAAACACATCACAAAGCACAAAAAAAATACAGCGAAAAAATTCATTAAATCAAAGGAAATCCACTAGATAAGTTTTTACAAAATCATAATATAATGAAGTACACAACACTTAGCTTTTTCTCTTTGAAAGTAAGATGAAAACATCTCCCACAAAGTCTCCCGCTGATCCATGCAATACTAGAACTTTTCCTCACGGATTCTCTCAAAATCCCCTCACAAATCTCTCCAAAAAAGTAGAAATCTACATTTCTAGTCCTATTCTAAGATCTCTAAATATTCTCCACATTATTCCGCTCACACACACCTTTTTCTAACATAAAAGCACTCTATTATAGTGTAGGGATGAATTTCCCAAAAGATGCCTCAAGCAACCTTCCAAAAAGCGTCCAAATACATTGAATCTTCTAGAAATTCACCTAGGATCACGTCCAAATTGTCTCAGGTGCTGTTAGTACCGTTTTGGGCACTGTTGGTGCTGTTTTGGTGTCATTTTCTGCTCTCTACCGCTGTCGGCGCCGGTTCTGGTGCCGTCGGCGCCCACCCTGCGCAGCTCCACCATTTTGCTTAGTTTGGCTCTGTTTTAGCTCAATTTCGTCCCATTTCAATTGCGTTGCGTTCCTAACAGATAGAATACAAAATAAGCATAAAAAAACCTTCTTTTAAAGTGTAATTTCATTCAAAAATGTGTGAGAAGTGTAAAATAGATTAAGTATAGAAAGACATATCAAAATGTGTTAGGATAGAATTTTCTTTCTTGCTTATTTTTGCATTTTTTTCTCCAAAACTCCATTTCTTGTACCTGAAATAAAAAATATACAAAATATCTTACTTTAAAGTGTAATATCATTGAAATTCACCAAATATAAGCATTAAAAGCATATGAAAAATTGAATCTTTTTAGACATATCAAAATCCCTCAAACTTAAATGTTACTTGTCCTCAAGTAACACTTTTACTATATAAAAGTTATGACTATTAGTAGATCGTTTAACTTATAAATTTCTATAATTTTGTCTACTAAATATAATAGAACAACTTAAGAAAAATTTTTAACAACTTAAATTAAAACTAAAAGTATAAGAACATCTGGTAGTCAAGTATAAGATTTCTGATTCTTTATTTATTTCAAGAAGAATTGTAATTTGTCATATTAAAGCCACTTAGAATATCCATATGAAAAAGAGCTTCATGAGAACTTTATTAGTAAAGAAACTAATACTCAAATATAAGTTTAAAAAATTTAATAAAGCCTTCTTCCTCAAGTTGATTCAAGTGAAGCCAATTTTTTATTAGACATCTCCTCATGCTTCTCCTCACATACTTTTCTTTTTTTTTTCTTTTTGCTGATTTTAGGATCATTTTTAATCCTTTTCTCTTTTTTTTTATTCTTCTTTTTTAGGTGAGGATTACTATATCTAGATAGCCTTTAATAATTTTGAACTTCATTATCCTCTTCTTAAAGTTAAAAACTTTTCACAATCCTTCACTTAATAATTTCATATCAGCTTTGAAGATTTTTCATAAAGCCTCATTCTTTTCTTCTTACATGAAACTCTAAGATTCTTAATACTTCAAAAATATAATTTCCTTTACTTTAAATTGATAGTCTTATTCTTTCATATCAAATATCTTAACTCTAGAATCAACTTTCATTATTGAAAACTTTTACTTAAGTCTACTATATATTTAGAAACATAAATATAGTTATCAAAAGTTAGCCTCTAATACCAAAAGTCATGTTAAATTAAAATTTTAAAATATAGCTAATTGAGGACAAATAAAATTTAGTTTCATTCTCTTGTGGAAATTTTTCTTCCCCCCAAAATTAAATTTTTAAATATTTTGCAATCAATTCCATAAAATGTAGCAAGAAGAACAAATAAAACTTGAATCTACTAACTACTACAACATCCTATCAAATTCATATACATTCATAATCAGGATAAAATGACTACAGGAGAAAGTAAATCTAGCCTAAAACATGCATGCAATAATACTAAACTAAAAGGAAGTATACTTAGCTTTAAAATCTAATTTTCTTCCTACCCCCAAACTTGATTTTTAACATGTATAACATTTAGTGCAGAAAATATAAGTAGGAAGAAAAATAGTTTAGAAATTTTATCTACCACAAATATCTATCAAAAACATCTACAATTATTTATCCGGATAAAAAACTTGTAATAGAAAGTAAATCTAAACTAAACATGACAGAATGAAATTAACTAAACAAAAGTCTAAATAACATAACATGTATCAGCAATGGAATATAAAAATGTTCTTCAAGTCTTATATATTATTGTAACACAAAAACAAACACACATAATAAATGAGGTCAATTCTTAATAACTTACTTTCAATTTCTAACAGAATCACTACACAGATATATTGGGTACTTATAAATGATTTTATAGATTCTAATCCCGAAAATAAGATTATCCCTGATATATTTGTTCTCGAGCACCAACCCCAGGCATCACCATATCCCATTAATTAAGCACCTCTAGTAGTTATAAGGATAGTGTAGTTTCATCCACATGTTACTCATCAAATAGGTTACCTACTCCTATCAAATGAAAACTAGGTTAAAGAAAAGAAGTAACAAAATTGAGATGGAATTGTCACTATTCAAATTCAAGATGTCACTTGTAAAACTCAAGTCCAGGTGAGATCCGAGTTGTAGTGGACTCGTTAATCCAACTACTACAGGAGAACATACAAGTCTAACGATAATAAGAAGTTAAGAAATCACTTGCCTCATGACACACAAAAAGCAAATCAAACCACTAACAATAAAAAAATCTACCAGTCTTCAATTAAACTAATCAATCTACACTAAAACAAACACAATACAACACTAACAATCATGACTCTTAAGCATACTAAATCAAATCACATTGATAACTATGGGTTGCCTCCCATAAAGTGCTTGGTTTAATGTCACTAGCCCGGAAAATGATTCATCTTGGATCAAAAAACTAATTAAGTAATCCTTGATCAATCGTCCAATCTTTTTAGATCCAGGGGTTCCTATAAAGTCCTTGAATTTAAAATTTTCTTTCAGCTCTTCCTTTTCTGATTGATTCATAGCATTATTCCTCATATTTCCTTCTAGATCTAATATTATTCTAGTGGTTTTCTCAATTTTTATAATAATATCATCCTTAATTTTTATAAGAAATGTATCTTTATAAGATACTTCATGATCTCCCAAATTTTGGATCGAATTACCTCTAAATAATTCAGATTATGGATCAAATTCATCTAGGTTACTCTTGTGTTTTAAGTTATCTTCTAATTCTTCCCCTTGGTATTGAGTAAATAGTAAAGGTGGTCTTTCTATATTTATCTTAGTTGAGGAAATAGGTTTTTCTAATTTAGTAGGAATTTTTTTTATTGGTCTTTCAATATCCTTATCCTCATTTCTAAACTCAAAGTTATTTTGAAATATATCCTCGAATTCTCTTCTAAATTTTTGTTCGATAATTTTAAATTGCTCATCATTCATCTACTTAGGGTTCATCTCAGAATCACTAGGTAGAATCTATGGGAGGTAACTATTAATTGCATTAATAATCTACCCCAACATCAGAATCTCATTCATTTAGTTTGTATACCATGGAATATGTCATTCAGTGAATTTGAATAACTCTTTCATAGGAGATCTTTTACTGATTTCATCATTCAAATCATTCAATTCATCAATTCAGATTCATCTTGTGATTGAGTCAAATATGAAGATATAAAAACTGGTGGTGTAGATGCATTCTCTATATAGGTAGGCTTTAAAATTGTATGAGGTATATTCATTTAAAGTTCATGAGATTTTCCAATAGATGGAATTAAGAGTTTACTATTTTTGGTAACGTCCATCATTTCACACTTCTTCTGAACATACATATAGTCTTCTTCAAACCAAATTTTAGAGTCATCATGAAAGTCCATTTCGATCTCATCTGTTAACTTACTTTCAAAACTTTTTTTTGGAAATGGTCTTTACTTATATAATCAATTTCATCAATCCAAAAACAATCATTATCTTTTTTCTCAACTGGATACTTTATAGTCTTTAACACATCCAAATGTGGTTTTATGGTCATTAATATTTGTAGTCAACATTACTTTTTGCACATCGATCATAGCTTGTTCAGTAACAAGAAAAATTCTCCCCAAAATAATAGGATTTTCTTTATCTTCCTCCATATCTAATACAATAAAGTCCATAGGAAAGATAAATTTATCCATTTTAACAAACTCATTTTCTATAACCCCTTTTGGATAAATGATAGATCGATCAGTTAACTAAAGGGTTACAGTAGTGGGAGAAATATCGGCTAAACCTAACCTTCTAAATGATAGAGACATCACATTTAGAGGCATCACATTAACGCTCGCTCCTAAATTACATAAAGCTTTTCCACATAATCTTTCTCCAAATACACAAGAAATTGTTAAGCTAGGAAGATTTTTAAGTTTCTTAGTATGCTTTTTCTGAAATATAATGTTGCATTGCTCACTTAGTGCAACTGTCTTGTAATCCCCAAATTTCTTTTTCTTTTTTAATATCTCCTTCATAAATTTTGCATAACTTGGCATTTGTTCCAAAGCTTAAGCGAAAGGAATATTTATCATTAACTTCTTAAGTACGTCTATGAACTTTAAAGATTGTTTATCCAACTCATGTTGTATATGCTTTAAGGAAATGGAGGTGTTGGTCTTTCTAAATTCAATTTAGTTAGAGATATTAATTTTTTGAGATCCTTAGAAACATATTCTTCTAGTCTTTTATTTTTTTTGTTTCTCTCACAACTCCTTTCTCTTTTCTGACCACATCCTCTATCTCTCTTACACTTCTTAATTGGGCAACTTCTATTTGTTCATTATTGTTCTCTTTAGGGTTGATCTCAGTGTTGCTGTGAATTGTTCCTTGGGGTTTATTGCTAAGTGAATTAGCAATTTGTCCAAGTTGATTCTCTATGTTTCTAATTGCAGCATTTTAACTTTGAAATTGGTTTCCCATTTGCAATACCACTTCATCTATAATCATCTTCTTATCCTTAAATTGATGATCATTGTTAGAGTATGGTGGACATGAAGGTCTATAGTTTGTGTTCCCTTGATTATTCCAACTTCCATTAGGATTTGCATGATTATTTTCCCATTGTTGGTTTCCACCCCAAGTAGTGTGATTCCAGTTAAAATTAGGATGGTTCTTCCAACCTGATTTGTAAAATTTAGAATACAAGTTGTTTTGGTATTTAAAGTTTCATATGATAAGTTAGAATCAATCATATGCCCTAATGAACTTTCCTCACTTACTGGAGTAAATTGAGGCTGGTTCATTCCGAATTGGTCCAACCTCCTTAATATTGCAGCAACCTGAGAAGCAAGAATTGCAATCACATCTGTATCATGAACACTAGCTACATTTTTAGGATTTACTAGCAGAGGGCCATTGAAATTCCATTATAGTCATTTCTTAAATTAACGCATATGCTTTATTAAATGGTTTTGATATTAATGATCCACTATCGGCAATGTCAATTGTAAATAGAAGGGATTCTACTATCCATTGTAAAAAGTTTAAATAATTAACTAATCGGGCAGAGCATGGTGTGTACACTTTCTTAGGTGTTCCTTAAATCTTTCCCAAGCTTCGTATATTGATTCCCCTTTATACTAACAAAATAAAATAATATTGTTTCTAAGTTTAGTAGTCCTCAAAGGTGGAAAATACTTAGCTAGAAATTTTTGAGTTAACTCCTCCCAAATTTTAATAGAGCCAAGTGCTAATGAATATAACCACATTTTAGCCTTATCCCTTAGTAAGAAAGGAAAAAGCCTTAGTCTAACAGCATTGTCCGACATGCTGTTATAACAAAATGTAGCAAAAAGTTCTAGAAAACTTGATAAGTGTAAATAGGGATCCTCCGAAGGAGTTCCCCCAAACTGATTATTCTGCACCAATTGGATAATATTTAGATTTATTTCAAATGAGTCAGCTTCTACAACAGGGGTTTGTACACTTGAGTGAATTTCTTCTGTTGTAAGATTTATATAATTCCTCAAAGATTTATGATGATTTTCCAAGTTATTATTTTGAATGTTTTCCATTTTCATTTCTAATTTTTCAAGTCCTTTCAGTTTTTTGATTTATTTTCTTTTTTCTAACTCTGGATCGTAAAGCACAAGTCCTGCCGATCCTTTATTTCGCATACGCAACACAACAAATAATACATTAACAATTAAACAAATAAAATAAAAGATATATTCAACACAATAGAAAATTTTTACAAACACCTTGTTTTTGACAGAAAAAGTTTTTTCACAACTCTTTTTCATACAAAAAACACTTTTCACACAAAAATAGTTTTTATGACACTATAATTTTCCAAGTTTAAGTGTAATTGCTTCAACTACAATTCTCCTAAAGTTCTTACCGATGCTTCCCCAACAACGACGATAAAAACTTGTTGCGTCCCTAGCGTGTGTTGTTTTTGTGCGTGTTTTATGTCAATTAAATTCCCCTGAGACAGTGCTAAAAACATGATCCTATCCGTAATTACACACTAATTTAGCTTTTAAAAGCAGCCAAAAACTTGACCCAATTTATATTTAGCGGCTAATATGCCAAATTGAAATGTTATAAAATATAGAAAATATGTCACACACTATGGGTTCTATGCAAGGGTACGTATCACTTCAAGTATTATAGGACTTTCTGATTAAGCATTGAATATTGATCCCACGAGGAAGCAAGGAAAGATGTCCTTAGTCAAATTCCAGTCTACTACTACTATTAGTCCTTAGTTTGGAATGTCAATTAAAATGATGTTTTATATAACAACTACTCCTAAATGCAAATGTTAAATGTAAGGATAGTAACCTTCTTAAATGTAAATAATAATTCTAAAGATAACCATTTTTGGATTAGTTGGTTTGGAGAACTTTAAGATGTTAAAAACTACTATTTATTAAAAACTACTATTCTTATGTAGCGAATTGGATAATGTAAAGGAATGAGATACATTAAATATTGTATGTGCCAAATAGGAGCAATTTTAATTCTACACCCTGATTCAGTGTTATAGAAAATAATTCGCTAATCTTAAGTTTAATCCCTAAATCTATGGCTAGGCTAGGAGGATACTAACTCCCACTCGAGAGCTCCCACTTCCCTTCCCCTGAAGGCTAACTCTCGCTTTAGTTTTTAAACACTAAGATCAAATTGGTGATTTTTACTCTATCACCCTAGAAATCTCCAATTCTACACCCAACAAAGTATATTTCCCTATTTATTTGCACTTAATCTAATGAACGAAATACTCCTTCATGGAATAAAATGTGATTTTCATTTTTTTGTAGAACTCATACTCCATTTCCCAGATCAAATGTTTCACAACATATTTTAACAATTCAATTGGCCAGATTGAAAAGTAAATTAAGAGCGAAGTTGAAAAACTATCCCAATTTATAATTAAAACTTCTTCTAGCATGCATCCCAATATCATAAACATGAATCCTGCTCATTGTAGAAGAAAAGAAAAAGGAAAATAATTACATAATCCTCTCAGGCTACTATTTCCAAAAAATAAGAAAGAGTGAGAGAAACACATCATAAAGAACGAAGAAAACACAACGAAAAACTTCATTAAATTAATGAAAATTCACTACATAAGTGTTTACAAAAATCATATGATAATGAAGAGCACAATACTTAGCTTTTTCCCCTTGAAAGAAAGATGAAAATCTCTCCCACAAAGTCTCCCGTTGATCCATGCAATGCTGAAACTTTCCCGTACAGATTCTCTCAAAATCCCCTCACCAATCTCATAAAAAAGGTAGAAATATACATTTCTACTCCTATTCTAAGATCTCTAAGCATTCACCACATTTTTCCACTTACAAACACCTTTTTATAACATAAAAGCACTCTATTATAGCGTAGGGACGAATTTCCCAAGAGTTGCCTCAAGCAGCCTTCCAAAAAGCATCCAAATATATTGAATCATCTAAAAATTCACCTAAGATCACGTCCAAACCGTCTCGGGTGCTGTAGGCATCGTTTTGGGCCCTGTAGGCACCGTTTTGGCATCATTTTATGCCCTCTGGTGCCATCAGCGCCCACCCTGCGCAGCTTCACCATTTTACTTTGTTTGGCTCCGGTTTAGCTCTGTTTCGTCCCGTTTCAGTTGTGTTACATTTCTAACAGATAGACCAACAAAATAAGCATAAAAAATTTTCTTTTCAAATATAATTTCATTCAAAAATGTGTGAGAAGTGTAAAAGAGATTAATCATAGAAAGACATATCAAAATCTGCTAGGATAAAATTTTCTTTCTTGCTCGTTTTTGCTTCAAATTGCACTGTTTTGCTTATTTTTCTCCAAAACTCCATTTCTTGTAATAAAAATAAAAAATATACAAAATACATTCCTTTAAAGTGCAATATAATTGAAAATCACGAAATATAGGCATTAAAAGCATATGAAAAATTGAACCTTTTTTGGCGTATCACTGGACAACCGACCAAGCCAAAGTGATATGTCGTTTGGGCTGGGGTGGCTGATCCCAACTTTTTATATAGATGTAAAATGCGATGTATACAATTATATGCTTAATTTCCTTAATAGTTATTCTTAATTTGCAACAAAACCAAAAATTTGATCCAAAAGCAAAAGCTAGGTAAGTTTTCCACTATGAAACAAATAAGAATACAATTAGATATTTAAATATGGGATACTAAGCAAGTATACATATCATTATCAAGTAATAGGGGTCTTTTTGATTAAGGACTAATTATCAAACCCATGGGGAGAATAACAATATACACCTCAGAAAACTAGAAAGCTTAGATGACAAAAAATCTACTTCGCAAAATATTCTTACTTAAACTTAGGATGTTATAATAGGAATGAAACTTGGATTCTTTTTGTAATTTTTGATTTATATAAATAAAATAAGCAACTAATTAACTTAACTAAATATTTGTAAGATGAAGGCTATATAAATAAAATATTATAATCAGCAATAAGTATAAAAAATAAGTATAAAAAATCTGTTGTGGAAGTATGCTAAATGTGTTGTGCCAAATAGGAGCAATTATATTATTTACCTTTACTAGAAATGTAAAGAACATTGGCTAATCTATAGTTTGAATAGTCTTGAAGACCGACTAAGTAGGGAAGATAGTAGCACTCACTCTAGAGTTCCCTCTTCTCCCTCCACCTGGGGGCTGACATCTTGTATCAAAACCTAAAATTATAAATAAAATTGGGGGCTTTAGCCTGTCACTCTAAAGTACTCTAATTATACTCCCTTTAAATAATTAGCCTCACTCTAATTATTTCCTATTTATTTTCACTCAAACCCATGAACTACATTCTCATTCATGAAATCAATATGTGATTCTAACCATTTGTTGACTAAGACAATACCATCTCGGATCTTAATGTTCTCACAACAGGTATTAACATCTTAATTGGCCAAATCAAGAAGTAAATGAAGTGAAAGGTTTCAAATCATCACAAATTCTTCCAAAATTGAAGTCTAATGCTTCTCACAACATCCTTTAAACACTTAATCACTTATCATTTTAAAGAAAAAGATAAACAAAACTACTCATAAATTATGGAGAGAATGCAACCACACATGAGTTTAAAAGTAGAAATCATGCACACAAACAAGAAATCTAGATTAAAACCAAGTGTAGTATTAAAACCATTAAAACCAAGTGTAGTCACAAAGATAGACACTTATCTCAAATCCTCTCCACCAAATGTCTTGAAGTTCTTTTTAATTCTCTTCCTTCACTCAAAAAACTAACTAAAACTCAAAATAAAAAGAAAGTGATTGGCGGCGGCGACGATTAATTGGATGGTTGATGGCTGTAAAATTTGATGGGTGGTTTGCCTCCTTTCTTAGATAATCTAAGTCTATTCTTATAAAAATCCAAGGGGTGCTTTTGTGTCTTTTAAAAAGGTGTCTCCATTCAATGAAACTTTTAGAAGTTATCTCCTTAAAAGCCAAGTGAATGAATTTTTGTATTCATGAGATATTTCCAACATTTTTACCAAGGGTTGCTTCAAAAACTTCTTCAAAAATTTGTCTAAATTCAATAAATTATCAAATAACTACTTTTAGCTCTTAAGCACGGGGTGCCCGGTGCTTAGACGCGAGCCTCTCGCGCTTAGGCGCCTCAGTTCATTTTTTGCACCTTTCTTCATTTTTGCTCCAAATTTGACCCTTTTTCACTCCTTTTAGCATTTTTCATCCATTTGATTGCACCTGAAAGAAAACACACAAATACCTTTCATTAAAGCACAGTATCTCAAAAAAAAAAAAGTGTATAAAAACACTATATATTTTAGGTGTAACAAAATCCCCCAAACTTAAGATGTTACTTGTCCTCAAGTGACCCTTCAATCTTTAAAAACCACCATAAGTAGATGATGTATATGAGTTTCTTTTAGAGTTACCAAAATTTTGATGTAGAAATATAGTAGTCCAATTTAGAAAAAATATTAGTAAATGAGACCAACTTAAATGAAAAATATTAGTAAATTAAACCAACTTAGAGTTTAGAAATTTTTAAAGTTAAGAAATATGAAAATATGAGTTTCTATCTAATTCAGAAATATTGTAAATTCTCCAAATATAGAGTTTAGATATTTTATCTTCTCTACTTAAAAATTTTTATTAAACATAATTTTACTTACTATATTATTTCATTAAGCTTAAGAGTTTCTCAAGACTTATACTTTAAAAAGATCAGATGTGGAACCAATTTTTGATTAGGCGCTAATCCTCAAGCTTCTCCTCCCTTTTTCAATTTTTCTTTTCTTATTCTTTTTCTTTTTCTTTTTCTTTTCTTTTTTTTTCTTTTTTTTTCTCTTTTTCTTTTTCTCAGGCAAGGATTACTATATCTGGATAGACCTTTAAAGATTTTAAATCCCACTCTTCCTTTTCTAGAGCAAAAACTTGATATTTTTCTTTCACTTAAACACATAATAATATTTTTGAAAATTATTTTCAATAAAATAAATTTATGTTTTGAAAATAAAAATCTAAATCTTCTAAATTTTTCAAAAATACAATTTTTCCTACTAAAGATAGTTACACTATATTTATGATTTTCCACACTAAAAATTTTAAATTTAAGTTTTTCTTCATTAGTATAAATTTTAACTAAATTCTCTTACTCATTTCTATATTCAAAATTTTACTTCCCTAACATAACTTCATATACATAATAATTTTTCTTCAAATCAAAATCAATTTTATTTGAAGCACAATTGAGAACAAATAAATTTTTAAGTTCTTCAAAAAATTTCTCATCCTCCCAAACTTGAATTTTTAATAAAAATAAAACATTTTA
Organism: Phalaenopsis equestris; assembly: GCF_001263595.1. Taxonomy (NCBI): domain Eukaryota; kingdom Viridiplantae; phylum Streptophyta; class Magnoliopsida; order Asparagales; family Orchidaceae; genus Phalaenopsis; species Phalaenopsis equestris. Next base: position 123,375 of record NW_018243703.1, on the reverse strand, counting down.
GCATCATATATAAATATTAGTAGGAATGAAAACTAGAAATAACATGCTTGCAAGAATTTTCATATCCTATATATGCAAGTACAAAAATTAAAAACAGGAGTAAAGATTAAGTTGATCAAATTAATGACCAAATTTTAGTTTTCTTAACATATAGATATTCATCAGACTTCTATGTAGTGGAGGATATCATAAAAGCAAACAAACACACTGCCAAACAAACATTATTGCAACATAAAGAAAAATAAATGGTTGTAAAATAAAAATTTTAAACATGCAGCTTTTAAGTAAAAAGTTAGCTAGATTCTAAACCTTCCTAAGATCCAGAATTAAGTTCAGCACAACTAAATAAATGCATTAAACAACAAAATTAACATAATTACTACCACAAAAACATAATAACTACTCACAGAACACAAATACATCACAGTAGGTGTACAATAAAACAAAACACAAACAAAAACTAACAGTCTCAATAATAACAACTGAAAACACAACGAAAACACAACAAAAAGTACACAACAAAAAGTATAGAACAACTGCACTAATAACAGTTCATAACAACACATAAACTAAAAACATAAAACAAAACTAAAGATCCAAAATAATCATCATTCTCCTCTTCATCACTATCTTCACTATGCCAAACAACTACAGGATCATATGGTTGATGTCTGGGGTACTGAGGAAATACAACATCCTTGTTACCTCTCATAAGGTTTTCCATAGCTAAATTGAATTCAATTTCATAATCACTATGTCTCTTCATATATCCATCCATATGCTCTGCAAAATGTTCTAAGTTCAATACCCTTTCTGCAGTGTAGTTGACATTGTCCAAAATCTTCTGTAATAACTGTGACTGAGAATCAGATCTAGAAGTCTGGCCTCGTGATGTAGAAGCATGTGAAGTAGAAGCTTGTGACATTGAAACAACAGAACTACTGGGGAATCCACCCCTCCAACCAAAAATAGAATGATGTGAATAAGATTTCACATTGGTAATGGGCTTTAATGGCTGTAAGTATCCTCCCAATTGTCAAATCTAACTCCATCCTGCTCGCATAAAGAAAAGATCAAGGATGGAAATCCCAAACCTGTAGTAGTTGCAGTGATGACAGAACTGGTAATAACTCCATGAATCAAAGCTCCAATATCAATAGACTTGAACTGCTAAATGCAATAGTTCAAGGTTGCTCGATCTCCAGTCACTTCACTAAGATGATTTGTAGGCAATAGACGAGCAAAAAAAAAAATAGTGTCATGCATTTGTAGTGGCATCCAACTTTGAAGTAGAAAAGTTTACTCTTCTATCATTTGTAATCTTCTAAATCCCTCTTCCATTAGTAAAAGATGAAATAATCTCGTCTAACTCCTCCTCCATAGGACCATAGTTTGAATAAAAACACAAAGTACTTGGGGGCACTTGATAAAACTAATTAATTACCTCAGGAGAAAAAGACACGGCCTTTCCCCTCACCATGACTCCTTCTTCATCAGCTTCGGGGAGATTCGCATAGAACTCCCGCACAACAGAAATCACTGAGACAACAGAAACACTCCCACTGGCGACGAACAATCAAATCTTCAACAGCTCCTCCGGGACATTTAAAACACTGCTCAGGAATCAATTTTCTTGATTGCAATGCTTCAGTGTATCGATCCTGAGCTCTTGATCTGACAAACTTGATTGAATTGAATGGAGCCTTCCCCTTAATCCTCTTCATTCATGGTGTCATTTTTAATGAATGTATAAAATTAAAAATAAATTCCACAATCAACTCCAAATAACTAAACTTAACTCCTAAAACCTTAAAATAACAAATCCATGCCTTTTCCATAGATTTTTCTTAAAATTTCACCATGAATAGTAATTTTCGAGTAGCTCATGCATGTGCTCCAAATACATGGTGAAAATTAAAAAAAAATTCATAGAAGTGAAGCTCTTACCTCAAGGATATCAAATCTAGCAATTTTTACTTCAAATCTCCAAGAAATCTTCAAATATAGTAAGCTTTAGCTCCAAAATCATGAAATCCTAAGGTTGAAGATGAAGTCTAGGTTCGGTAATGGTGTTTTCAAACCGATTTTGCACTTAAAACTGTTCGCAGATCGGTTTTCATGAACCGATACTTAAGCGTGAATGCTTTGGCACTTAGGCACTTATATCTCAGTTTAAGTGGCGCTTAAGCTCGGGTCTTGGTGTTTAGGCGCCAGTGCAAAAATATTGATTTTTTTTAATTTAAGTGAATTACACTCCTAGCCTAAGTCAACCAACCCTACATGGTCTCATAATTCTTTAATAACCATTTTCTTCCTTTTCATCACTCCTCTTACTCAAGATTCACCAATCTTAACTAATTCAATTCAACACACAATAAAATAAAATTTCACACAAACAAAACACTCATATTCATTCACGAACAATCACAAACATTTTTAATACATAAAGTCTCAATCTAAATAGTCTTGAATGAGAAAATTCCTAATATAAATACTAGACAATCATTACATAATAACATACTAAACACACTTAACATTAAACAAAGACTAAAAAAACAAATGCTAAACCACAAACTTAATTCTATTCTCCAGTTGGTGGAATGAATCCAAGCCCTCATTAGTCTCTCCTTCAGTATTTGGAATGTATATCTGAAAGAACAGATGATGTTTAATAACTCTGGTTGAATCTCTTCAATCCACTTGTTCTTTAGATACATAGCCTTGTCCGCTTATTCTATAAAACTGGTATGGATAAACTGCATCTTAAGTCACCATCCCATATGATCCAGATGCACGTTAACTTCCATCACTTTTGCTTCAATTAAAGCCACGTAAGCCTCAATTTTAGTGATTTTCTCCGCCATCCCTTCGATTGTAATAGTGAGGAAACTGTTATATAACTCTTGTGCACTATGAATAATAAATTTCATTCTCTTTGCCTCCTCCTTCTTCTTCAAATCACTCTCCCAATATGACATTTTTCCAAAATCTCTTTTTTTTTCACTTAGGATTTAGGGTTTGAATTGAATTTTGATAAAAATCCTTACATAACCCTTCTATTTATAAGCTCCATACTCTTCTTAAAACTCCTTGGCATGTCTTAGAACTGTCTCCCACGTTAAACCAACCAAATCCTGGTTAAAAATTCTCAAAACAAAAATTTGCACATATTTTTTAATTGTCGCGCTTAAGCACCAAATTCTTTACTTGTTTATATAAGAACGGGTCATCCCAAAAATAAGTTCTAGCTTCATATAAGAATTTCCTCTTTTGTTGGTATGTCATTCCATAGGGTATAATATCAATAACAATGAAATTCACAATGTCGGCATACCATGGAACACACCACTTATTAACATTGAACAGTTCTTCATCTGGAAAATGTTCATTATACTCTTTTTCAAAACTGAGTGGTTGCTCTAATTCAAGTCCAACAATTTGAATTTCAGCTCCCTTCTTATCTACTTTTTAATGTCAAACTCTTATAAAAGAAGAACCCATCTTATCAATCTTGGTTTTTCATCTTTCTTTTTCATTAAATACTTAATAAAGAATGATTTGTATGCACAATACATTTAGATCCAATTATGTATGATCTAAATTTATCAAAAGCATATACTACGCATATACTACAAAAAGCATATACTACAGCTAATAACTCTTTCTCAGTTGTAGTATAATTAATTTGAGCTTCATTAAGAGTTATACTAACATAGTAGATAACTTTGAAATCTTATCATGCTTTTATTCTAGAACAACTCCAATAGCACAATCACTAGCATTGCACATTAATTCAAAAGATTTTTCTTAATCTGGTGAAACAATAATTGGTGCAGGGACTAATTTTTCTTTTAATAATTCAAAAGCTTTTAGGCACTCTTTATCAAAATTAAAAATTACAACTTTTTCAAGCAAATGACATATATGCTTAGCAAGTTTTGAGAAGTCTTTAATGTATCACTTGTAGAATCCAGCATATCCTAAAAAACTCCTAATTTCCTTCAACTTATTGGGTGCAGTACATTAGCGAGCACTTGAATTTTTGTAGGGTCTACTTCCATACCATTTTCTAAAATTTGATGCCCCAAAATTATTCTTCCTGTTACCATAAATTAGCAATTTTTCCAATTAAGGACTAAATTTGTTTCATCATACATCTTTGAAATGTACCATAAGAATTGGTAAAATTTTTTTTCTCTTGATCCTTAGGAGCTATTTGTATTTGGTGATAATCATTATATCCATAAAAAAAAATGTATTTATGCTCAATTAGTCTATCTAGCATTTGATCTGGAAAGGGTAGTGGAAAAAGATCTTTCCTAGTGGCGAGATTTAATTTTCTATAATCAATGCATATTCACCATCCTGTGACTTGTCTTATTGCTATTAACTCATTATGTTCATTCAAAGTCACAGTCACTCCTCCTTTCTTAGGAATGCAGTGAATTGGACTAACCCATGCACTATCTGAAATATGGTAGATAATTTCAGCATCTAACCACTTTAGAATTTTTTTCTTAGCAACTTCTTTCATAATAGGATTGAATCTCCTTTGAGGATTAGCCCTGGGTTTACAATTCTTTTCCATATGAATTCTACGCATACAAACTGAAGAACAAATTCCTTTTATATCAGAAATTATCTATCTAAAGGCTTTCTTTTAACTCTTTAAGGTTTTCATCAAACTCTCTTCTTCTTTTGTAGTTAATTTTAAGGAAATTATAACAAGTAATGTAGAGGAATCACCTAAAATGACATATTTCAGCTGTTCAAGAAGCAACTTCAACTCAGGCGCAGGAGAATTTTCAATTGATGGACAAAAAGTTGTATCTTTTTCGGTCATGTCCAAAACTTCAAAACTTTCTTGAACATAATTTGAATCTTCTTTATATAAATCTTCATATTGATCTACTTCCTCTTCTTGTTCGTGTCTCAACTCTTTAAATTCAAAGTTTTCATCATACATTGCTTTGAAATGGCATTCACTTAAATATATTATCACATCTATCCTATAACATTCATCATCTTTACCTTTTGCAGGGTATTTCATTGATTTGGAAATATTAAATATAACTGTTTGATCATTAACGTGCATAGTTAATTCTCCTTTCTGCACATCTATAATTGCTCTTCCAGTGGCTAGGAAAGGTCTCCCAAAAATGATAGGTATCTCCCTATCTTTCTTCATATCTAGCACAATGAAATCAACAGGAAAGATAAATTGATCCACTTTCACTAGGACATCTTCAGTAACTCCTTTAGGATATGTTATTGAACAATCTACTAGCGGCATAGTTACATCAGTAGGGGATATTTCTCCTAATCTCAAACTTTTAAATATTGATAATGGCATAAGGTTGATGCCTGCTCCTAAACCACATAAAGCTTTCTCATAAAATCTATCTCTTATTGCACATGGAATTGTAAAACTACCAGAATTGTAAAAAAAACTACCAAGATCTTTAAGCTTTTCAAGAAGCTTTTTCTAAATTATAGCACTGCACTCCTCACTAAGTGAAACAGTCTCATTACCTCCAAACTTCCTTTTCCTGTTAAGAATATCCTTCATAAACATTACATAACTTAACATTTGTTCTAGAGCTTCAACAAATGGAATATTAATTGTAAGCTTCTTAAGGATTTTGAGAAATTTTGAAAATTGCTTATTCATCTTTTGTTGTCAAAGCCTCTGAGGAAATGGAGGTGGTGGTTTTTCCAAATCAACTTTAAGCAGAGAAATATGTTTCTCTAAACCTTTTGGAGCGTCCTCTTTTGGTTCTTCAATCTCTTCTCTCTCTACTTCAGTCTCTTTTTGAACTTTACCTTCCAATTCTCTTTTGCTTCTGAGTTGAAAAACTTTTACTTGCTCTTTATTCGGGTGTTTTAGGTTTACTTCTATATTACTAAGAAGTGTTCATTGGGATATGTTACTTAATGAGTTTGCTATTTGTCACAATTGATTCTCAATTTTTCTAATTGTAGCTCCTTGACTTTGTAATTGGTTTCCCATTTGTAACACCACTTCTTCTATAGACAACTCCTTCTCCTTTAATTGTGGATTAGTGTTAAAACTTGGAGGATGCATAAGTCTATATATACTATTCCCTTAATTGTTCCAATTTCCCATTGGGTTTACTTGATTGTTCCCCCATTGCTGATTACTACTGCCCAAAGTATTATTCTAGTTAAAGTTAGGATGTTTCTTCCAACCTGGGTTATAATAATTTGAGTATGTGTTATTGTGCTTGCTGTTTATGACATTCAAAGTCTCTAATGTTTCTTGAGAATCTACCATTTGACCTATTTAATTCTCTTCAATCATGGAAATTGGTTGAGAAATATTCATTCCAAATTGGTCTAACTTCCTTGAAATTGCAGCAATTTGATTCGCTACCATGACAAAAGCATCCGTTTCATTAATATTGGCTACTTTCTTAAGATTTACCCTTTTAGAAGGCCATTAAAAATTATTTATAGCCAATTTATCATTTAAAGCATTAGTGTCATTAAATGGTTTTGATATCAATGAACCGCCAAAAGCGACATTGGTAATAGATCTAAGCGATCCAGCTAATCTATTGTAAAATGTTTGAATTATTAACCAATCTGGTATAGCATGGTGTGGATACTTTCTTAAGAAATTTTTAAATTGTTCCCATGCTTCATAAATAGATTCCCCTTCAAACTGACAAAAAGATGTAATATCATTTCTAAGCTTCATAGTTTTTGATGGTGGAAAATATTTAGTAAGGAATTTCTGTGCTAAATCACTCCTAGTTTTGATAGATCAAGGTGTTAAAAAATGTAGCCATATATTAGTTTTATCCCGCAGTGAGAAAATAAATAATCTAAGTCTAATAGCATCATTTGATACACCATCATATTTAAATGTAGCACATAATTCTAGAAAATTGGCAAGATGTAAATTTGGATCTTCAGTTAGTGCTCCCCCAAACTGATTATTTGATACCATTTGGATAATAACACATTTAAGTTCAAATGAATTAGCCACTACAATGTGTTTTTGAATACTATAATGAAGTTCATCCACCATAGGGTTTGCATAATCTCTTAAAGTTCTAAATTTTTCAACATTTTGATTATTTTAATTTGCCATTTCTTGAAATTTTTCAGTAATTTTTAATTTTTTTAATTTTTCTAATAGTTTTTTATAATTTAGAATCATAAGGCACAAGTCCTGTAGAACCTGAACTACACATACATTACTATAAAATACATATAAAATAAAATAAAATAAAAACACACAAATAAGAACTTAATATATAAAAACAACACTACAATATTCCTATAATAAATCTTAAAGTTTAAATAAGACTATTAAAATAAAAATTTTTGCTTTCTAAAAACTTTTTTGAAAATTTTGCAAATTTCTATAATTTTTTTTTCTTCTCCCCGATAACGGTGCCAAAAACTTGATCCCAACTTTCTATATAGATGTAAAATGCGATGTATGTGATTATATGCTTAATTTCCTTATTAGTTATTCGTAATTTGCAACAAAGTCAAAAATTTCTTCCAAAGAAAAAGTTAGGTAATTTTTCCACTTTGAAACAAATAAGAATATAATTATAATATTTAAATATGGGATACTACACACGTATATTTATCGCTATCAAGTAATATATGACTTTTTGATTAAGCCCCAAATATCGAACCCACAGGGAGAATAACAATATGGACTTTAGAAAATTAGAAAGTTTAGATGACAAAAAATCTACTTCACAAAATATTCTTACTTAAACTTAAGATGCTATAATAGGAATGAAACTTCGGTTCTTTTTGTAATTTATGATTTATGTAAATAAAGTAAGCAACCAATCAACTTAATTAAATATTTGCAAGCTGAATGCTATATAAATAAAATATTTTTTATCTTATAATGGATCAGTAATAAGTATAAAAATTATGTTGTGGAAATATGCTAAATGTGTTGTGTCAAATAGGACCAATTATATTCTTTACCCTTACTAGAGATGCTATAAAGAATATTGGCTAACCTATAGTTTGAATAGTTTTGAAGACCAGTTAAGTAGGGAAGATACTAGCTCTCACTCTAGAGCTACCTCGTTTCCCCCCACTTGGGGTCTAACTTCTCGTATCAAATCCTAAAACTATAAACTAAAACTATAAATCAAATTGGGG
>NW_018243703.1:110485-115156 GCF_001263595.1 Phalaenopsis equestris | reverse complement strand
TATTACCTTAGTTTATTTCCCTATTTATTTGCACTCAACCCCATGAACTACATTCTCATTCATGAAATCATTCTATCATTCTAGCCATTTGTTGACTGAGACAATACCATCTCAGATCTTACATGTTCTCACAATAGGTATTAACATCTTAATTTGCCAAATCAAACAGTAAATGAAGTGCAAGGTTTTAAATCATCACAACTTCTTCCAACATTGAAGTCTAATACTTCACACAACTTTCTTTAAATAGTTAATTACTTATCATTTTAAGGAAAAAGGTAAGGAAAACTACTCAGAATTCATGAATAATACACAACCACAAATGAGTTTAAAAGTAGAAATCATGCAAACAAACAAGAAGTATGGACTAAAACCAAGTGTATCCATAAAGATAAACACTTATGTCAAATCTTCTCCACCAAATGTCTTAAGGTTCCTTTGAATTCTATTCCTTCACTCACAATACAAACTAACACTCAAAATAAAAAGAAAGTGGCCGGCGGCGACGGAGGCAATGAGCTGCAGCGGTGGCGGTTACTTGAATGGATGATGGCTATAAAATTTGATGGGTGGTTTGCCTCCTTTTTTGAAGAATCTAAGTCTTTTTTGATAAAAATTCAAGGGGTGCCTTGGTGTCTCTTCAAAAAGGTGTCTCCATTCAATGAATCTTCTAGAAGTTGCCTCCTCAAAAGCCAATTGAATGAATTTTTGTGTCCATGGGATATTTCCCATGTTTTTACCAAGGGTTGCTTCAAACACCTCTTAAAAAATTTGATTAAATTCAATGAATCATTAAATAACTACTTCTAGTGCTTAAGCGAGTACGTGACACTTAGGCGCCTTTGTTCATTTTTGCACCTTTCTTCATTTTTGCTCGAAATTTGACCTCTTTTCATCCATTTGATTGTACCTGAAAGAAAAAATACATAAATACTTTTCATTAAAGCATAATATCTCAAAAAATAGGTATAAATATTTGTATAAAAACACTATATAGTTTAGGTGTATCAGTGGCCAGTCAAGGCAAAGTGGTCAATGGACAAAGCCAGGGTGGCCAATCAAAATAAAATGATATGTTGATAGGACTGGGTGGTTAATCGAGGCAAATTTGTCAACTGATGGTGTCAAGGTTGTTACCCAAGCTAAAGTGGTGCTGATCGAGTCCAGGCGGACGACCATGGAACAAGTAGTGATGATCGAACTGGGCCATCAATTGAGGCACAAATAATGCCGACCGGGCTAGGCGGTGATCCTGATTTTATATGACAATGCAATGTATGCGGTTATAATCTTAATTTTTTTCTTACTTATAGTTCTTACTTTGCAACGGTGCCAAAAACATGATCACCAGCAATAACTAGGCAAAAATTTGACTTTGAAGAAAATAAAAATACAATTATTATATTTAAATATGAGATACTACGTAAGTATATGTATTGTTATCAAGTGATATAGGACTTTTTATTAAGCTCCAAATATCAAACACATAAGGACAAAGACAATATGCAACTATAATCAGAAGAAATTAGATACCAAATTCTACTTAGCAAAATATTCTTACTCAAACTTTAGATGCTATAATAGAAATGAAAATTTGATTCTCTTTGTAATTTTTGCTAAATGAAATTAAAGTAAGCAAAGAACTAAACTTAATTAGATATTTGTAAAATAAAGGCAATATAAGTAAAATATTATTTTCCTTATCATGAATCAATAACTCGTGTAGGAATTCTATTAGGAAGTATTCAAATTGTGTTATGCCAAATGGGAGCAATAGTATTCTTTGCCCTTACTAGAGATGCAATAAAGAACATTGGCTAATTTCAAGTTTGAATAGTCTTCAAGATGGGTTAGGTAGGAAAGATACTAGCTCTCACTCTAGAGTTCCTTCTTCTCCCTCCACTTGGGGGATAACTCGTATCAAAACCTAAAACTATAAACCGACTTGGGGGCTTTAGCCTGACACTCTAAAGTCCTCTAATTCTACACCCTTCAAAGTTTATTTTCTTATTTATTTGCACTCAATTATATGAATTACATTCTCATCCATACAAACTCATGTGATTTTTCCTATTAGTTGACTGAGACAATACCATCTTAAATCTTACATGTTCTCATAATAGATATTAACATCTTACTTGGCCAAACGAAGAAGTAAATGAGGTATAAAGTTTAAAATCATCACAACTTATTCCAAAATTAAAGATTAATACTTCACAAAACTTTCATCCAATACTTAATCACTTATCATTTTGAGGAAAAAAGAAAAAAAAAATACTCAGAATTCATAGAGAAAACACAACCACGCTTAAATTTACAAATAGAAATCATGCAAACAAGCAAGAAGTCTAAATTATAACCAAATGTAGTCACAATGATAAAAAATTTTCTCAAATCCTTTCCACAAAACTTTTAAACTTCCTTTGAATCTCTTCCTTCCCTTACAATACAAGCTACAAGTCACAATAAAAAGGAAAGGGGGCGGCGGAGTGTGTAGAAGAAAGTGGAAGAAGTCTCTCAAAAAGAAGAGAAGAGTGAGACGCAGCGGCGACGTGTGGGATTGGGTCTGAGAGAGAGAGAGAGAGTTCTTTAATCCAAGTCTTTTTTTATAATTTTCCAAAAGGTGCCTTGGTGTCTCTTCAAAATGTGTCAACATTCAATGAATCGTCCAAGAGTTGCCTCCTTTCGAAGGACAACTAAATGTATTTTCTTGTCCATTAACTATTTACCACATTTTTACCAAGGTTTGCTTCCAACACCTCTTCAAAAATTCATCCAAATTCATTGAATCATTAAGTAACTACTTTTGGTGCTTAAGCACGAGGTACTTCGCGCTTAGGCGCGACCTTCTTGGTTTTATTGACACATAAGCGCTAGTTTTGGGCACTTAGGCGCCATAGTTCTTTTGGACACCTTCTTCATTTTTGCTCCAAATTTGATCCTTTTTCACTCCTTTTATCTTTTTTAATCCATTTGATGTTACATGAAATAAAAACACACAAATATCTTCCATTAAAGCGCAATATCTCAAAAATAAGTATAAAAAAATTTACATAAAGACTATATTTTAGATGTATCAGGAGGCCGATCATGGAATAAGTGGCGTTGATTGGACAAAAATGTCTAATCAAGGCACAAGTTGAGTCAGTTAGGCTTGGGCAGTTGGACATGGCACAAGTGGCGCTAATTGGACTGAGACATCTGATCAGGATGCAATTGGTGCTGATTAGACTGAATCGAGGCACAAGTGAGGATGCATGATGCTTCATTGAAGGAAAAAAATGTTAGGATAATGTGAAGCAAATGGCACACAAAATAACAAGCCACAATCAAGCTAATGATCTCACATAGGACACTTTGGCTTTAGCACTTGCATTAGTGAGATGTGCGAGGAGCTTCAGAGACGTGCGAGGAGCTTCATTTTTGGATCCCTATGAATGAGACAATACATGAGGTTGTAAAATGGGTAGCAACAAAGCTTTTACTATTTCAAAAATCCTCTTGGTATTGCAAAGTGAGCCGATTACAAAGCTTTTCTCACTTTTCAAACCCCAAACATCCCAACCCCTCTAAGGAAGATTGGGAGTTGTAAAAGCAAGGGGAGTTTGGGAGCCTGATCCCTCTAAATACTGCTTATATGCAAAGCACAACAATAATTCAGATTTTATTTCACATATATTTCCTTACATTACAACAAAACCAAAAAATTGATGCTGAAGGAAAATAAGAATTTAACTTTTTAATTTATATATATTGGGATACTACGTAAGTATATATATCATTATCAAGTAATATAAGACTTTTTTGATTAAGATCTGAATATCAAACGCACAAGGAATTTATACAACATGCATTTTTAGAAAACTTTCTATTAAAAAAAAAATAATTACTTAAACTAAATATGTTTTACAGTAATAAAAATTCAAATATTTTTGGTATTTTTGATATTTTGACAAAATAGTAATAACTTAAAAAGATAACTAGAGTTTTGTAGATGAAAAAAACTTAATAAGAAAAATATCTTTCTTCTTATAATGAATTAGTAATAAGTATAGGAATTTTGTTGTGGAAGTATGCAAATTGTGTTGTGCCAAATAAGAGCAATAATAATTTTTACCCTTACTAGAGTTGCTATAAAGAACATTGATTAATTTAATGTCTGTATAGTTTTGAAGATTGGCTAGGTATGGAAGATAGTAGCTCTCACTCTAGAGTTTCCTCGATTCCCTCCACCTGGGGGCTAACATCTCGTATCAGAACCTAAAACAATAAACCAAGTTGGGGGCTTTAACCTGTCACTTTAAAGTCCTCTAACTCTACACCCTTTTAATGAATATTTCCCTATTTATTTGCACTCAATCATATGAATTACATTCTCATTCATACAATCTCATGTGATTCTTTCCAATTGTTAACTAAGACAATAGTATCTTGGTTCTTACATGTTCTCACAACAAATTTTAACATCTGGATCGGCCAAATCAAGAAGTAAATGAAGTGCATGGATTTAAATCATCACAACTTCTTTCAACATTAAAGATCAATACTCTCCACAATTTCCATCCAAAACTTAAGTACTTATCATTTTAAGAAGAAAGATAAAGAAAACTACTCAGAATCTATGGAGAAAATAAAACCACACTTTAGTTTAAAAGAAATCATTGTCAAACC
>NW_018243703.1:108706-110465 GCF_001263595.1 Phalaenopsis equestris | reverse complement strand
AAAACAAAAAGTAGTCTAAAACAAAAGATAAAAACTTATCTCAAGTCCTCCACCAAACTCTTGAAGTTCCTTTGAATCTCTTTTCTTTACAATCACTCAGAATAAACTAACAAAGAGGATAAAATAAAAGTAAAAGTGGTGCTTGAAAATCTCTCCGAACTAACTCCCCAAGTTGATGAACTTTCAAAACTTTCCAAGTATTTTCAGGACTCTTTATAAAGTTCTCTCCTCTTTCTTTTATAGTTTTCCAAGATGTGTCTTGGAAACTCTTCAAAATATGTCTAGATTCGATGTGTTTCCCCAAGAGATGCATCCTTTCGTGATAATTTTTGTCCATGGTGATTATAGCCACCTATTAAGCCAATGGGTGCCTCAAAAACCTCTTCAAATTTTCAAAAACTGACTTTACTCACTAGTAACTATCACTGGCGCTTAAGCCCGAGACCTCTGGTGCTTAGGTGCGGCTTTCTTTGTTTAACTATCGCTTTAGCGCCGGATCTGGCACTTAGGTGTCAATACTCTTTTGCACATTTTTACCTTTTTGCTCCAAATTTGATCCTTTTTCACTCCTTTAAGCATTTTTCACCCTTTTTACCTGTATCTGCAAAAAAAACACAAAAATACCCTCCATTAAAGCGCAATATCTCAAAAATAGGTATAAATTGTGTTTAAAAATACTATATATTTTAGGTGTATCAAAATCCCCCAAACTTAAAATGTTATTTGTCCTCAAGTGATAATTTAATCTTTAAAAACTATATATATATGATATGTATATGTGTTTCTTTAGGAGCTACTAAAATTTAGATTTAGAAATATAGCAGTCTAATTTAAAAAAAATATTCAATAAATGAGACCAACTTAAAGTTTAGAAATTCTTAAAGTTAAGAAAGACAAAAATATGAGTTTCTATCTAATTCAAAAAGGTACTGTAGATTTTCCAAATTTAGAATTTAGTTCTTTTATTATTTCCACTTAAAAATTTTCGTTGAAAATAATTTTACTTACTATATTATATCTATAAGCTTAAGAGTTTCTCAAGTCTTATACTTTAAAAAGATCAAATGTATAACCAATTTTTGATTAAGTACTAATCTTCAAACTTCTCCTTCCTAATTTTTTTTCTCTTTTTCTTTTCTTTCTTTTTCTTTTCTTTTTCTTTTCTTTCTTTTTTTTTCCTTTTTCTTTTTCAGGCAAGGATTACTATATCTGGATAGGCCTTTAATGATTTTGAATTCCACTTCTCCTTTCCTAAAGCAAAGTCTTGATATAAGTCTTTTACTTATAAATAAAATAATAATTTTGAAATTATTTTAATAAAAGAAATTTAATTATTAAAAATAAAAGTCTAAATTATCTAAATTTTTCAAAAATACAATTTTTCTTACTAAAGATAGTTACTTATATTAATCATTTTCTCATCTAAAAACTTTTTAACTTAAAGTTTTTCTTCATTAGTAAAAGTTTTAACTAAATTTTCTTACTCATTTCTAAAATCAAATTTTACTTTCCTAATATAACTTCATATACATAATCAAAATTTTTCTTTTCAAATCAAGTTCACTTGCAGCACTTTTGAGAACAAATAAAATTCCAGGCTTTTTTAAAATATTTTTCGTCCCCCCAAACTTAAATTTTCAACAGACTAAACAGTTTAGCATCATATATATTTAAGCAGAAATGAAAATTTAAAAATAACATGCTAACAAAAATTCTAAACCCTAATGATACAAGTATAAAACTAAGAATAGGAGTAAAA
>NW_018243703.1:104068-108651 GCF_001263595.1 Phalaenopsis equestris | reverse complement strand
TATAAACATAAAAGCAAACATACACACTACTGACATCACAATCTTAACATAAAGACAAACTTGCAAACATGATAAAAGAAAAATAAAGGGTAGCAGTTTCTGAATTTCAAGTTTAAGATCTAAGCTAGCAAGATTTTCTACTTTATAACAGATATGAAATTAAGTTAAGTTCTAAACTAACTAAATCACAGTACTAAACACAAAACAATAGTTACTACCCTAAAACTTAAAAATAAAATATTAACTACCACAAACGTCATAATAACAATAAAACATAAAAGTCCAAAACACAACATAGTCTAAAACAACACACAAATGCAAATGTTGCAAGCCCAGACCACATAGTTCATATCATATTACAATAATAAAATAAATCTCTTAGCTCTACTCTTCATCCTCAAAATCACCGCTGTACCATTTTTTTACAGGCTCATAATCAGTATATCGAGGATATGGAGGAAATTGCATGGAGGAAATTGCACTCCTAATTCACCTCTAATCAGGCTCTCCAAAGATGAGTGGAATTTCTCTTTATAATCACTCTTCCTTCTATTATAACTATTAGTATGATCTGCAAAATACTCTAAATTTTGTACTTTATCAACGGTAAAATTGATATTATCCATCATCTTTTGCAATAACTCATCTTGAGTCTTAGTAGACTCACCTCTAGATGTAGAAGCACGTGAAGTAGATGGTCTAGATGAAGAGGCAACAGAGGTAGATGCAGAAACATTTCCATTCCATAGCTCCTAGAAAATCCTCCTCTCCAGCCAAAAATTGAATTCTCAGAATAAGTCTTCACATTCACCTCCGTAATGGGCTTTAGAGGTAACATAACTTCCTCCCAACTATCATTTTTAACCCTAGCCTGCTCGCACAAAGAAAGATCAAGGAAGCAAATCCCACACCTGTAGTTGTAACAGCTGTAACAAAACTGATGATAGTCTGACAGATCAAAGCTCCAATGTTGATGAGCTTTCCCTCTTGAATACAATATTTCAATGTCACTCTTTCTCTGTTCACTTCACTGAGATGATTGGTCAGAAGCAGACGAGCAAGAATGAAATAGTGTCAGGCCTTTGAAGGTGCACATAACTTTGAAGTTGGGAAATTTACTCTCCTCTCATTTGTAATCTTCCAAAGTCCTCTCCCAATAGTCAAGTATGAAATAATCTCATCTAAGTCCGCTTCAGTAGGACTATAATTTTCATAAAAATATAAAGTATCCGGTGGTAAATGATAAAACAAGTTAATTACTTCTAGCAAAAAAGGTACCAACTTTTTTTAAACCATAACTCGATTTTCTTCAGCTTCAGGGAGATTTGCATAGAACTCCCTCAAAACAAAAATCACTGTGACAACAAAGAAACAACAGAACTGTTCCCACTGTTGACGAACAATTAAATCTTACACGTCTCCACCCGAATTTCTAAAACATTGCTCCGGAATCAATTTTCGTAACTACCGCCAACCACACCCTAGAGCGTCACTGTATTGATCTTGAGCCTTCGAACTAACAAATTTTCTTGAATCAAACGGGCTTTCTCCTCTATTCCTTTGGTGCCATTCTGCCATTCTACAAATTTTATTAATTCCAAAAATAACTTCAAAAATCAAGTTTAAATCACTAAACTAAACTTCTAAAGCACAAACTAAACATCCTAAGAAATTTCCATAAATTTTTCTAATAAACTTCCCAAGCAATTTTCATAGTGAAAAGTAAATTTTTGAAATCTTCCAAATGTCCTTAAAATATATGGTGAAAATTCAAAATTTTTACATAGAAGTAAAGCTCTTACCTCAAGGAATCCGAATCTAGCAAATTTTTCTTGATTCCACCAAGAAATCTCCACTTAATGGTGTGCCCTAGGCCTTAAAAATTTTGATTTTGAGAGGTAGAAGACAACGGGAGGTGTTAAAAATGGCTTTTTTGGACCAAAATTTCACTTTTAACCGTTCGCAAACCGGTTTTCGTGAACCAGCGCTTAAGCACGGGTAAGTGGTGCTTAGGCGCCTGCCTCTTGGGTTAGCTCACACTTAAGAGCAATATGTGGCACTTAAGCGCCAGTGCATTATTTCTAAAATCTTCAAATTTAAGTAAAATGCATTATTTGCCTAAGTAAACCACCCTTAAATAGTCTCTTAGCACTTAATTGACTATTTTCAACTTCCTATAACTCCTCTGTCTCTCTCGATATTCTTCTTAAACAACACAAAATTTTCACAAAAACAAACTTATATTAATTCACAAACAAGTACAAATACTATTGACACTTAATTCTCATTCCAAATAGTCTCGAATGAGGAAATTTTCCTAAATACAAAATACTTAACACTAAGCACATAAGTAATATAAACACTAACACATGTATTAAACACTAAAAACACTTAAAGATAACAAATTTAATCACACAAAAACAAACATAGAACTTAATTCCATTCTTCATTAGAAGGAACAAATTCAGGTCTTTCCCCCCCCGGGGACAACTGGAAAATAAAGTAGAAAAAACGGAAGGTGGTGATGTGCTATGATGCAATCTTCTTCAATCCACTTTTGCTTAAGAAACATCTCCTTATTCGCTTCCTCTATATAACTAGTGTGGCTAAATTGCATTTTCAATTGCCATCCAATATGCTCAAGATGTGCATGAATTTCCAATATCTTAGTCTTCAGTACAGACATGGTATTTTCAATTTTGTTGATCTTCTCTGATATCCCTTCAATACTAACGACTAAGAAATAGTTATACATCTCTTGTGCACTTTGACTAATGCAATTCTTCCTCATGGTATCATCCTTCTTCTTCAAATCCATCACCCATGAAGACATCATCTTAAAATCTATCTCTCTTTTAGGCTTTAGGGCTAGAAATGATTTGGGGTGAAATTCCTTCAATAAACCCTTCTATTTATAAGGCTAAATTCTTCAAATAACTCCTAGAAACATTTAGAAACTGTCAAGACATATTCTTACAAACTTCTAGGTGGTTTTCCCTGCTAGAATATTAATTTCGTACATGTTTTTAAACTAGGTGGTTTTCCCTTCTAGACATATTTTTACATGGATTTGGCGCTTAAGCGCCAATGCACATTTTTGCACAAGTCAACTTGATGTCCAAATTCTCATTTTAACATGTCCAAATCACTAATTTAAGTCTTAAAATCAATAATAACACATAATAGTCTCAAAAATACTACCCCAATTTTATTAATCACACATAAAACATCAATAAAATTAAAAACACATTGATACTTATGGGTTGCCTCCCACAAAGCGCTTACGCGCTTGCTTTTACGCCGTCAGCCCGACATAACCAGTGCTTACTTTGGTTGACCCAACATCATTCCATCATTAAACTTTTATTGATCCCCTATAAAATAAGGTTTCAGTCTATAGCCATTCACTTTAAAGATTTTCTCAGATTTAGGATCTTTAATATCCACAGCTTCATAAGGATAAACTTTAATCACAATAAATGGGCCCATCCACCTGGACTTAAGTTTGCCAGGAAATAATCTTAACCTTGAATTATATAGCAAAACTTGTTGCCCCAGCTGAAAATTTTTAGTAAGAATCTTTCGATCATGCCACATCTACATCTTCATCTTAATCTTGGATAATTCAGCCAAACCACTTGTCTGAGGATGATAGGCAGTAGCAATCCTATGATTTATATGATATTTCCTTAATAAATTCTCCATTATGGCATTTCTAAATGACTTCCCCCATCAATAATGATAACTCTTGGCATTCTAAATCTACAAAATATATTCATTTTTAAAAATTTTGCAACACTTTGAGCATGACATCGAGGTAAAGCAAAAGCTCAAGGTAAAGCAACAACTTATATCCATTTAGATACATAGTCCACTGCTAACAGATTATATAAATTTTCAAAAGATGGTATAAATGATCCCATGAAATATAATCCCAAAACATCAAATATTTGAACTTCTGGCATATAATTGAGGGGCATCTCATTTCTTCTAGAAATATTGCCTATTCTTTGACATCTATCACAAGTTTTGATATAAGCATTAACATCTCTAAAAATTATAGGCCAATAAAATCCAGATTGTAAAATTTTGTATGTTGTTTTATCAACACCAAAATGTCCCCTATAATCAGAATTATGACATTTTTGGATAATCTCATAAGTTTCTTGTAATGGTATACATCTTTGAATAATTAGATCCTTTCCTTGTTATATAAAAATGGGTCATACCAAAAATAAGTCTTAGTTTTAGAAATAAATTTCCTCTTCTATTGGTATGTCATTCCATAGGGTATAATATCACTAACAATAAAGTCCACAATGTCGGCATACCACGAATCACGCCATTCATTAATAGTGAACAATTTTTCATATGGAAAATGTTCATTAAGTTCATTTTCAAAATAGAGTGGTTTTTCTAATTCAAGCCTGGACAAATTATCAACAATTTGATTTTTAATCCCCTTCTGATCTACTATTGCAGAATCAAATTCTAGTAAAAGAAGAGCCCATCTTATAAGTCTAGGGTTAACATCCTTCTTTTTCATTAAATACTTAATAGCAGAATGATTTGTATGAATGATT
>NW_018243703.1:99498-103933 GCF_001263595.1 Phalaenopsis equestris | reverse complement strand
TCATTAAGTAAGAGTATTACTACCATAGTAAATTACTATGACAATTTTATCATATCTTTGTCCTAAAATAGCTCCTATAGCATAATCACTAACATCACACATTAATTCAAAAGGTTTTTCCCAGTTTGGTGAAACTATAATTGGAGCAGTGATTAATTTTTCTTTTAATAATTTAAAAGCTTTTAGGCATTCCTCATCAAAATTAAAAATTGCATCTTTCTCCAGTAAATGACATAAAGGCTTAGCATTGAAAAAAAAGTTTTTAATATATTGCCTGTAGAATCCAACATGTCTTAAAAAACTCTTAAGTTCCCTTACATTTGTTGGATAAGGTAAATTAATGATCACTTGAATTTTAGCAGGATCTACTTCTATAACATTTTCTGATAATTGATGACCTAATACAAGTCCTCCTGCTACCATAAATTGACATTTTTCCCAATTAAGGATTAAATTTGTTTCTTCACAGTGCTTAAGAACTTTCAATAAATGTTCTAAACATGAGCCAAATGAAGTTCCAAACACTGAATAGTCATCCATAAAAAACTTCAATACCTTTTTAAATTAAATCACAAAAAATTGCCATCATACATCTTTGAAATGTAGCAGGGGCATTCTATAAACAAAGGGCATTCTTCTAAAAGCAAAAGTACCATAAGGACTGGTAAACGTTGTTTTCTCTTGATCCTCATGAGATATTAGAATTTGGTGATAACTAGTATATCCATTCAAAAACAGAAGTATTTATGCCCAGCTAGTCTATCCAGCATTTGATCTAGAAAGGGTAATGGAAAATTATCTTTCCTAGTGGAAAAATTTAATTTTCTATAATCAATGCATATTTGCCACCCTGTAACTTGTCTAGTAGGTATTAACTCATTATGTTCATTTACAGTTACAATTACTCCTCCTTTCTTAGGAACGCAATGAATTGGACTAACCCATGCACTATCTGAAATAAGGTAGATAATTCCAATATCTAACCACTTTAAAATTTCTTTCTTAAGAACTTCTTTCATAACAGGATTCAGTCTCCTTTGCAGATCAGCCTCAGGTTTGCAGTTCTCATCCATATGAATTCTATGCATATAAATTGAAGGACTGATTCCATTAATATCAGTAATTGTCCATCCAAAGGCTTTCGTAAAATTTTTCAGAATTTTCATCAACCTTTCTTCTTCTTCCATTGTTAATTTTGAGGAAATTATAATAGGTAAAGTAGAGGAATCTCCTAAAAAAGCATATTTTAAATGATCACGAAGCAACTTCAACTCTAGTTCTGGAGGTTTTTCAATTGATGGCAAAATGATTTATCGTTGTCTATCATGTCTAAAACTTCAAAACTTTCTCGAACATAGTTTGAATCTTTCTTAAAAAGATCTTCACATTAGTCTAATTCCTCTTCTTTCCCGTGTTCCAAATCTTTTTCTTCAAAATTTTCTTCATAAGTAGTCTTGAAATGACATTCACTTAGATATCTTATTTAGATATCTTATAGATATCTTATAACATCCATTCTAAAAATTCATCATCTTTACCTTTTGCAGGGTATTTCATTGATCTTGAAATTTTAAAAGTAACAGTTTGATCAGTGAAGCACATTGTTAATTCCCCTTTTTGCACATCTCTCGTTGCTCTTTCTGTGGCTAGGAAAGATCTCCCCAAAATGGTAGGTATCTCTTTATCTTCCTTCATATCTAGCACAATGAAATCAACAGAAAAGATAAATTGATCCAGTTTCACAAGACATCTTCGATAACTCCGTTAGGGAATGCTATCGAATGATCTGCTAACTACACTAACTAAGTAGTAGGGCTTATTTCTCCTAATCAGAGTTACAGTAGTAGGGGTTATTTCTCCTAATCCCAATCTCTTAAATTATAAGGTTAATGCAAGGTTAATGCTTGCACCTAAGTCACATAAAGTTTTCCCATAAAATTTGTCTCTTATTGCACATGGAATTGTAAAGCTACGAAGATCCTTAAGCTTTTCGGGAAGCTTCTTCTAAATTATCGCACTGCACTCCTCACTAAGTGCAACGTCTCAATTACTTCAACTTCCTTTTTCTATTGAGAATATCCTTCATAAACTTTACATAGCTTGGCATTTGTTCTAAGGCTTCAGCAAATGGAATGTTAATTGTAAATTTCTTAAATATTTCCAGAAATTTTAAAAATTGCTTATCCAACTTTTGCTGATGAAGTGTCTTAGGAAATGGAGGTGGTAGTTTTTTCAAATCAATTTTCAGCAGAGAAATAGGTCTCTCAAAATCTTCTGAAGCGTCCTCTTTTGATTCTTCAATTTCTTCTCTCTTTACTTCCAGTTCTTTTTGAACCCAACCTTCCAACTCTCTTCCACTTCTAAGTTGAACGACTTTTACTTGTTCTTTATTTTGGTCTTTTGGATTTGATTAAGTATTACTAGGAAGTGTTCCTTGGGATCTATTACTTAATGAATTTGTTAATTGCCCAAGTTGATTCTCGATATTTCTAATTGTAGCTCCCTGACTTTGTAATTGATTTCCCATTTGTAGCACCACTTCTTCTATAGATCACTTCTTCTCCTTAAATTGTGTGTTACTATTGAAACCTGGAGGATAAGTAGATCTATAATTATTATTCCCTTGGTTGTTCCAGTTTTCTAATGGGTTTCCTTGGTTGTTCACCCATTGCTGATTATTACCACCGAAATTGTTGTTCCAGTTAAAGTTGGGATGGTTCTTCCAACCCGGGTTATAATAATTAAAATATGAGTTATTTTGTTTATTATTTATGAAATTCAAAGTTTCTAATGATGCTTGAGAATCTACCATTTGGTTTAATGAATTCTCTTCAATCATGGAAATTGATTGAGAAAAATTCATTCCAAATTGGTCTAACTTCCTTGAAATTGCAACAACTTGATTTACTAACATGGTAAATGCATCAGTTTCATCAATATTAGCTAATTTAACTGGTACTTTTTTAGGTTTTAACCTTGTAGATGGCCATTGAAATTCATTTTTAGTCATTTCTTCAATTAATGCATATGCTTCATGAAATGATTTTGACATCAATGAACCACCAGCGGCAACATCAACAAGTGATCTAAGAGATCCAACTAATCCATTATAAAAAGTTTGAACTATCAACCAATCTGGTATAACATGGTGTGGACACTTTCTTAAGAGTTCTTTAAATCTTTCCCATGCTTCATAAATATATTCCCCTTCAAACTGATTAAAAGATGTAATATCATTTCTAAACTTCACAGTTTTTGATGGTGGAAAATATTTAGTAATGAATTTTTGTCCTAAATCATTCCAAGTTCTGATAGATCCAGGTGCTAATGAATTCAACCACATCTTAGCTTTATCCCTCAGTGAAAAAGGAAATAACCTAAGTCTTTTGGCATCATCTGATACACCATCGTATTTAAATGTAGCGCACAATTCTAGAAAATTAGCAAGATGTAAATTTGGATCTTCAGTTGGTGATCCCCCAAACTTATTATTTGATACTATTTGGATAATAAAAAGTTTAAGCTCAAATGAATTAGCCACTACTATAGGTTTTTGAATACTACAATGAAGTTCATCTACAGTAAAGTTGACATAATCTCTTAAAGGTCTAAACTCTTGATGAATTTCAGCATTTTGATTTTTTTGGTGTGCCATTTCTATAATTTTTTTGGATTTTTTAAAATTTATAATTTTTTTGAATTTTCTAATTTTTCTAATAGTTCTTTCTAATTCAGAATCATAGGGCACTAGTCCTTCACAACCTGAACTACGCATACACTAACATTAAATAAAATAAAATTCAAAACACATACAGAAAATAAGATATAATACTTACAGTTTAAATAAGTCTTTCTAAAAATAGAAATTTTGCTTTCGATTCCCCGACAATGGTGCCAAAAACTTGATCCCTCTTGATATTGCTAATATGCAAAGAACATCAATAATTCAGAGTATACTTCACTTATGTTTCCTTACTTTACAACAAAACCAAAAACTTGACAAAAACTTGATCCTAAACTTGATCCTAAAGAGAAATAAGAATTTAACTTTTAATTTATATATATTGGGATACTACAAAAGTTCACGCATCGTTATCAAGTAATATAAGACTTTTTGATTAAGACCTGAATATCGAACCCACAGGGAATTTATACAATATGCATTTTTAGAAAACTTCTTATTTTTAAATAAGACAATTAAATAAACTGAATATGTTTTGCAGTAATAAAAATTCAAATATTTTTTATATTTTTGATATTTTGACAAAATAGTAACAACTTAAATAGATAACTAGAGCTTTGTAGATGAAAAGCACTTAATAAGAAAAATATCTTTCTTCTTATCATGAATCAGTAATAAGTATAGGAATTCTGTTGTGGAAGCATGCAAATTGCGTTGTGCCAAATAGGAGCATAATATTCTTTACCCTTACTC
>NW_018243703.1:81890-99449 GCF_001263595.1 Phalaenopsis equestris | reverse complement strand
GCAGGGAAGATACTAGCTCTCACTCTAGAGTTCCATCGATTTCCTCCACCTTGGGGTTAACATCTCGTATCAGAACCTAAAATAATAAACCAAGTTGGGGGCTTTAACCTGTCACTTTAAAGTTCTTTAACTCTACACCCTTCAATGAATATTTCTCTATTTATTTGTACTCAATCATATGAACTACATTCACATTCAGACAACCTCATGTGATACTTTTCAATTGTTGACTAAGACAATACCAGCCCAGTTCTTACATGTTCTCACAATACATGTTCTCACAATATGTTCTCACAATAAATTTTAACATTTGGATTGGACAAATCAAGAAGTAAATGAAATGCATGGATTTAAATCATCTCAACCAACATTTAAGATCAATACTCTCCACTACTCCCATCCAAAACTTAATTACTTATCATTTTAAGAATAAAAATAAAGAAAATTACTAAGAATCCATGAAGAAGACAAAACCACACTTTAGTTTAAAGAAGAAATCATTATCAAACCAACAACAAGTCTTAATTAAAACCAAAAGTAGTCTAAAAAAATAAAAACTTATCTTAAGTCCTCCACCAAACTCTTGAAGTTCCGTTGAATCTCTTCTCTTTTACAATCACTAAAAATAAAATGACAAAAATGATAAAGCAAATAAAAAATAAATGTAAATAAAATAAATGTAAAAGTGGTGCCCAAAAATCTCTCTGAACTAACTCCCTAAATTGATGAACTTTCAAAACTTTCCAAGCATTTTCAGGGCTCTTTACAAAGTCCTCTCTTCTTTCTTTTATAGTTTTCCAAGAGGTTCCTTGAAAACTCTTCAAAATAAGTCTAGATTCGATGTATTTCCCTAAGAGATGCATCCTTTTGTGATAATTTTCATCCATGGTGGTTATAAGCACCTATTAAGCCAGTGGGTGCCTCAAAAACCTCTTCAAAATTCACAAAAATTGACTTTACTCATCTAGTAACTGCCACAATTGTTTAAGTGTTGCCACAATTGTTTAAGTGTGGGACCTTTGGCGCTTAGGCGCGGCCTTCTCTGTTTAACTAGCAATTAAGCATCGGATTTGATGCTTAGGCGCCAAAACTCTTTTGCACATTTTTAACCTTTTTGCTCTAAATTTGATACTTTTTCACTCTTGTAAGTATTTTTCACCCTTTTTACCAGTATTTGCAAGAAAAACACAAGAATACCTTCCATTAAAGTGCAATATCTCAAAATAGGTATAAAAATGTGTCTAAAAAAACTATATATTTTAGATCGAGCCTAAGTTAGTAATGAAACCAATTTTTTCATTCATTTTTCTCTCTTTTATTTTAGAAGCAGTCACTAGCCTATCGATCATCGTATACTTCCCTTTCCCGAATAAGTCTTTCTTCCAGATTATGTAAATGACTTGAAGAAGAGAGGAACTGAAAAAGACGAATATACAACAACGACGATAGACAAGAGAAAACACAAAATGTGGAAAACCTACATGCGGTGAACCTCATAAGGATAGGTTGAGAGTGTTTTCCCAAATAAGATTGGGTGAAAGCACCTTAAACTAATATCCATGAAAGAGTATATACTTACACTACCCAAAACCAAAGAGTCGGGTGTATGTGTCTGTGATAGGGTCAAGGGCACTCCCAAAGGGACGTATCCTACTTGGTTAATTATGCCTTGGGGCATACCCAAGAATACTCTCGAAAAAAGGAGTTTCTCTTGGATTAGCATGAACCTAGGGCAATAGATACTCAAATGAAAGTCATTTTGTGTGGGAAATGTCCCGATGTTTCAAAGCTCACGCTAATCCATCGAGCAGAGGGTGAGTCTCTCACATCCCAAATAGGTAGCGGCTCATCAGCATACGGAGCCCACAGATTAAATATAAATCATCTTGATGGGGGTATCCCTATATGTAAAAGCATGTATGGGCCATAATGGCAGAGGATAAAATGTCGTATCCCAAATGAGCGACAGCTCGTCAATATTTAACAGTCAAGGTGATATCAACAAAGTCAATGAGTGACAGGGCTCAAAGGGGCCCAAATCTTAAAAAGGTAGAGGTAAGTGAGTCAGGGTACTATGGACCCATCATGCACAACTACTAGGACCCTAAGTCGACCAGGTCGTGAAGGTAGTTGACCGAACACGTCTTGAGATCCTCGGTCAACAATCTGTGAGTTGCGTCATCCACGGGAATATCAGCAGTCCTAAGATCAAAGGAAGGAAACTTTATCCTATGACTAAAAGCTAGAGCTCCAAGAGGTGGGACTTACACTTCTTAGTGGCAATGATGCCTCAAGAAAGAAGAGAAAGTGAGGTTTAGCTACAAACCTGGAAACACTCCAAACAAAAGGACTTATACCCCTTCTAGGTCGGGGAGCCTTCTAACACCATAGGCGCACTGGACAACCATCTATATAAAAGGTACGTTGTGCTAGAATGGTTGGAGAAGTACGGGGACACCTCCTCGGGACATGCAAATAGAAATGCAGTTTTCTAGAGCGGTCCTTAAATTTTGTGGAGGCCCTATTAGAATATGCAGGAAAGTAAAATTGCAATTTTTAAATCCTGAATATTTCAATTCAAAATTTTAATTATCTTGAATATTTTTATTTAATATTTTGTAGAAAATTAGAAATTTAAGTCCTAATGAGCCTATATTGCATCATGAAATCTCATATCACAAAAAGAAACAAGGAAACACATGTAGATGTGAAGACATACATGCATTCAGGCATGTGAAAAAAGTAAAAAAAGCCAAGTAAAATAATAACAGGCCGGTGTCATTAGGCTCGAGACATCCTAAAAAAGAAAAAAATGATCGGACTCTACATATACATGCCCGATCTCAATTCTATACATCAATGTAAAAATGAAGAATTAAGATATGGAGCATGAGCATGGGCTCTTAGTCCCCTCCATGTGGTTCCTATGCCAAACACCTCGAAACCCATGCACGTATCTTATTTCCTCTATAGGACTCTCCTAGACTCTAAAAAGTACATAGTAAAAGAGAAAGACTCAATCTTGTATGAAAACAAGTGTTAGTGGGAAAGCTCATATTCATATAATGTGTAATGGCCCGTGCCTTATAAGTGGGGGAGCTAAATAGAACCTGCAAATAAAAGGGCTAGAAATCATCACATGCTCCCCCTATAGTGTTATCTGTGTGTGTGCATAGAGGCATGACTCCATGCAGAAATGTGCCCTAACATACTACCATACATATGAAGCATGCAGTCACACCACAGACATAATGCAAAAGAAAGATAACTAACTAAAGCAACCAATCTTGCAAAGAATAATAGCAAGGCATCAAAATGACTACTTACCAACCTAAATTCTATCATAGCACACCATCTGCCGAGAAAGTGCATTAACCTAGTATCTAAGTGCGAGGTAAGACAGGGTATAGTATGAATTTGATGGGGTCACCATACTGGAATTGTCCTAAAGATCTGAAGGATCTAAATGGCATCACGAAGAAGAGTGACACAAGTTAGATCCATTAGATCCTTAGCACAGTCATACTCATGCTAATCCAGACGACTTAACTTACATTGCTCACCAGGATCAACCCATCAACCAATGCTTGTTTAGGCATTGCATTCGATAAGGGGTCACTCTCCTAACGAGCTTGACTCACTACCCATGAAAACAGGCAAATGCAAGTGCAGATAGTAATGTGACAGAAGTGAAGAGTGTACCATGAAGAAGTGACTTAAGAAAATATGGGCATGCCGTGGAGGCAGCGGCCTGCACTAATGAGTGTACTCTACCGGCATTGATCCAGAGATGGTCGTGTTGTGGAGGCAGCGACCTGAGGAAATGGGTCTGCCACAGTGGTAATGACCTAGTAACAGGCATACCATGGAGGTAGCGGCCTTAGGAAGATGTACCGAGGTGGTAGTGGCCAAAAGGGATTAGCATGTCGTGGTGGTAGCAGCCCGAAAAAGGTGTGCTGAGGAGGCATTGAACTAAAGGGATGGGCGTGCTACGGCGACAGCGGCCCGAAGATGGTGTGTTGAGGCTACAATGACCAAAATGGGTGGGTGTGTCATGGCGATAGCAGTCTGAAGAAGGTGTATCGAGGCAGTAGTGACCAACAGGGATGGGCGTGCCATGGCGACATAAGCTCGAAGAAGGTGTGACAAGGTGGTAGTGACTCAAAAGAGTGGGTGTGCCATGGAGGCAGAGGCCCGAAATGAGGCAGTGACCCAGAGGTAGTGGTGATCCTCACCAAGAGCATTACACAAATGCAAATGCAAATGCAAACACAAATGATGCAACATGCAAGCAAGCAAGCATGTGATGTGATACAAACAAAAAGGCAATAAATGTAGAAGCATACAAACATGTAAGTGTTCATTTGACCTGACCGTGGTGGCCGGTAGAACCAAAGTGATCGGTTGACCGAGCTGGGGCAGCCAGTCAAAGCAAAGTGAAATGCTCACCAGGTTGGGGTAGCCAGTCGGAGCAAAGTGAGGTGCTCACTGGGTGGGGGCGGTCAGTCAGAGGAAAGTGAAATGGTCACTGGGCCTGGGCAGTCTGTTGGAGAGAAGTGAGATGCTCACCAGGCCAGGGCGGCCAGCGGAGCGAAGTGAGGTGCTCATTGAGTCTTCGTGGCCGATCGAAGTGAAGTGAAATGCAAACATGCCCAAACCAAAATGAATGCAATATGTAGCAAACCAACATGCAGATAGCCAAATGGGCTCGTGTCAACGATCTCACTTAGGAAACTTAAGCTTTAGACCCTTAGATGTGCAACATCTCTGCCTCTTTCTCTGGTGTGGAAATGTGGGGAGTTTCTCTTTGGATCTCTGAGGGGGAAACTTTCCATGGTATCATGAAATAGGCTAGCTACAAAGCTTTTCCCATTTTGTGAACTACTCTAAACTTTGCAATGTGAGCCTTCTACAAGGTTTTTCTCGCTTTGCTAAATGCAACCTCATAGTTTTTCCAAGTAAAAATTGGGAATCTAGGGCAAGGGGAGTGAGGGACTCAGACCCATCGAGACTTGTGCTAAGGCTCAAAACAAAGGGGAGACACTCAGCTCTACGAAGGGTATTTGGCTACACACAGAAACTCCTAACCTAATCACTAGCTCTAAGTAAATAAATAATCAATGACATAAGCATGTCATCGCGCTGGCTCATGCTGGTGTACGCACCTCGTGTGAGCGATCAAACCCACATGCCTAGACACCACTAATCCAATAGATGGCTAGATGTTTAGGGAATATAACCTCCGTGACAATTGTGGATGCATTCTCTTTATGTTGAAGAAGAGTCCATGTTTCAAGCAAACTCCGGCGGTTCTCCGGTCCGCCTGCCAATGTACCTCGCAATAAACCATGCAATGATGAAGTTAAGAGGTAGTGAGGGCAAGAGGTATGCAAAGTACCCAAAAATAACTCATTTTAGTATATGAAAATATAACAAAAAATGTACCTTCAAGAGGAGGGTCGGACGCTGGATCTTCCATCGCAATGTTATCGCTGCCCCGCAAGTGTTCACCAATTTGACAAGGGTGAGGGAAGTGCACTGCTCTAATTTTTTAGGACAAAGGAGGTGATGACAGAAACTTCACAGTTGGAGGTTTCCTCGGTGGAGGATGCTTTGCCGATGGAAGAGGAGTCAAAGGGAAGCCTTGGCTGGGAAGGAGGAAGCTCAGATCGAGAATGGAAGCTGATGAGGGAGGACTGAGGTCTACTGAATTTAGGCACTATTTTAGATAAAGGATGGCCTAGTGGCAAGACCGGTGGCACACGGTGTAGCGAGGAAGGAGACAACGTGATCTATGGCCGAGAAGAAGAAGAGGTGAAAGGTGGCATGATCTCCGGAGCAAGGAGGCTGACAAATAGAGGAGCTCATAACGGTGGCTGGAAGTTTTTTTTGGCAAGAGGGAGACGACTAGCAAGCTTCAGGTGCAAAAAGAGAGATGGTCTCAGCTAAAGGGGAGAGGAGCTGTCGTGAGGGGAGGCTTACCGGCGGGGATGAAGTCTGGCGAGAAGGGAGAGGGAGGCAGTCCAGTGAGGGAGGGTCTCCGATGAGGATCCTGGTGAGGGAGCTCATGTTGCAGGCTTTGCGAGATCAGGCACGAGAACGACTCGAGAAGCAGGAGACGAAACGTTACGGGAGAGTGTGAGAGAGACAGTGCATGCGAAAGATATGGGGATAGGATAGATTTTTTTAAATTCTTTTTATTATTATTATATTATTATAAAAATAATATTAATATTATTATTATCATTTATGCATTTTTTGCTTGGACATGTCCTCTCAGTGAAATGAACATTCCCTTAGGTAAAATTGACATTCTGGACACACTATTGTGGTCCGTTTCACCATCTAGGGTCATCTGGACAACTTCGCTGACAATCAAGCCAATTTGAGTCAATTTCATGCACAACACAACACATAATATTCATTTACCCATTCAGAGTCATCCAACGTACAGATTTCCGACCAGCCTTTGCCTAAGTAAAAGCCAAAGTCTAGCAGAATGACTGTGACTACGTGCCCCTCAACATGCGCCGAAAGGCCTCGGTGGGTATCTGGACTATCCTGAATCATGTAGGTGGACACCTTACACTCATTACATAAAAAATTGATGCCAACAACCAACATGACTTAAGAGATAAAATAGAGCTAGTTTTCTTAGGAAAGAAAGTTCCAAGAGCTATAGTTGTTCTAGAAATGAGAAAGAATGTACACGAGATTACATTTAGTCCAAATAGTGGGTTCAATGGTCGTAGAGGCATGACTCAAAGAAGTGGTTCCAGGTCATAGAGGCATGAATATGCAGAGTAGGTTAAGTGGTCTTTGAGTCATGACCTACGAATGGGTTCATGGGCCTTATATGCATGATCCAACACGATGGTCTAGGAGTCGTAGAGGCATAACCGTAGAGATAGGTTTGGAGGCTTTAGAGGCGTGACCTACAAATGGGTTCAGAGCC
Organism: Phalaenopsis equestris; assembly: GCF_001263595.1. Taxonomy (NCBI): domain Eukaryota; kingdom Viridiplantae; phylum Streptophyta; class Magnoliopsida; order Asparagales; family Orchidaceae; genus Phalaenopsis; species Phalaenopsis equestris. Next base: position 92,494 of record NW_018243703.1, on the reverse strand, counting down.
AATAGAGGGGTGAACTAAAGGTGGATGAAGTGCAATGATTCAAATGCCTGCAACAATAATGAGAAATGCAAAGGGATAAGGGGTACACGAGCTAAGAAGGCTGAGTTATCTCCTGTAACTTGAGTCATATAGTATGTCTCATCATAAGAAACTAATCAAGAGTCTATTGTGGTTCCCGTTAAGTAAAACACTTATAGTTTGGTTAATAAGCTAAGGAACCCAGTGTATTCTAACTAGAAACGTAACTAGTTTAGTGAATGAACATGATAACTTATCAAGGTACGATCATGTTGTGTGACTCAGGTCATCAATTTACAGGTAGAGGTTGGATGTCTAAGGACTCATCTCCTACTTGAATGTTGTAGGGAGTGATTGTATCAGAAGGGGAATCACTAGTATTCACATCTGATCCCGAGATTTGACTAAGGCATGTGACCTCAAATAACTGCTACAATAAAAAGAAAAAACTAGGGACTTATAATCTACTTCAAGTGGTGTGCAATTGTAAGATGGATGGGCTTTCTGGTGTAACCAGAGTCATTTGTTATGCCTCCTTGTAGGAAACCAACCTAGCAACTATTGTGGTTCCCTTAAAGTGAGACACCTAGGGAAGGAATGTCGAGAAACTCATATCCAACTCAAAATATATAAGAAGTAATCGTGTTAAGAAAGGAACTACTAGGATTCACATCCGATCCTTAGATTTGACTGAGGTATGTGACCTAAAATACTAGCTACAATAAATAGAAATGCCAAAGGACTTATATTCTACCTGATAGAGTATGCAAGGTAAGAAGTTTGGGTTATCCCATATATCATGAGTCATTAGTTATGTCTCCTCATAAGAAACTGACCAAGTGGATTTTGTGGTTCCCGCCAAGTGAGACAACGATAGTTTAATCCAGTGGCTAGAATGCCTGATGTATCTGGACTTAAACCACTATCAGCCACCAAGTAAAAAGTATTGCTAATTGAAAACACTATATCATTTTGATTATCATCTTCATGCTCTAATGAGGAAACTGACTAGAATGTTGCATGGTTTGAGAAGCACCGATGTGGGTGTCAATGAAACCGAATATGTCAAACGGTAGGTTATTCTCATGACAGAACTATTAGAATGTCATATTGCTTGAAAATCATCACATATTGTATCAATATGTGATAAAGAGGTGTTTGAAGCAGTTTTAAGAGGTGTTTGAAGCAGCCCTTGGTAAAAATGTGGGAAATAGTTCATGGACACAAAATTCATTGAATTGGATTTTAAAAGGAGGTAACTTCTAAAACATTCATTGAATGGATACACATTTTGAAGAAACACCAAGACACCTCTAGGATTTTTATTAAAGAAGACTTTGATCATCAAAGGGAGAGGCCAATCGCCAATCATCATCCATCCATCCAAAGTAACACCCCCCCCCCGCCGTTATCGGCTACTTTTTATTTTTATTTTGAGTCTTAGTTTGTATTGTGAGTGAAGGAAGAGAATTTAGATGAACGTTAAGACATTTGGTAGAGAGGATTTTAGATAAGTGTTTATCTTTATGACTACATTTGGTTTTAATTTATACTTCTTGTTTGTGTGCATGATTTCTACTTTTAAAATTAAGTGTGGTTGTGTTTTTTCCATAAATTCTGAGTAGTTTTCTTTATCTTTTTTCTTAAAATAATAAGTTCTTAAGTATTGAAAGGAAGTTGTGTGAAGTATTAAACTTTAATGCTGAAGAAGTTGTGATGATTTTAAACCTTGCACTTCAATTGCTTCTTGATTTGGCCAATTAAGATGTTAATATATGTTGTGAGAACTTGTAAGATCCGAGATGGTATTCTCTCAGTCAACAAATGGTAAGAATCACATTTGATTTCAAGGATAAGAATGTAGTTCACGGGATTGAGTGCAAATAAATAGGGAAATAAATTTTGAAGGGTGTAGGATTGGATGACTTTAGAGTAATAGCCTAAAGCCCCCAAGTTGATTTATAGTTTTATGTTCTGATATGAGATGTTAGCCCCCATGGGAAGGGAAAAGTGGGAACTCTAGAGTATGAGCTAGTATCTTCCCTACCAAACCCGTCTTCAAGACTATTAGGAACAAACTTTGGGTTAGTCAATGTTCTTTTTAGATTTCTAGTATGGGTAAAGAATATTATTGCTCCTACTTGGCACAAAACAATTATAATACTTCCACAATAGAATTCCTATACTTTTTCTTACTATATTTATCACTGATTCATGATAAGGAAAAATATATCTTATTTATATTGCCTCATCTTGCAAGTATTTAGTTAAGTTAATTAATTGCTTACTTTATTTTCAATTATCAAAAATTAAAAAAAGAATCAAATTTTCATTCCTATTATAGCATCTAGAGTTTAAGTAAGAATAGTTTGCTAAGTAAATTTGTGTTATCTAATTTCTCTTATATTGAAAAATTGCATATTGTTAGTTGTCTCAGTGGGTTCGATATTAAGGGCTTAATTAAAAAGTTCTATATTACTTGATAATGATACATATACTTGCGTAGTATCCCATATTAAATATTATAACTATATTCTTTTTTGCTTCATAGTGAAAATTTTACCTAGTTTTTGCTAAGGATCAAGTTTTTTACTTTGTTGCAAAGTAAGTATTATTATGAAAGAAATTAAGCATATAATCACATACATCAAATTTGACTTCTATAAAGAGAATCTGGATCAAGTTCTTGGCACCATAGCCTGAGATAATTACAAAATTTTAAAGGAAATTTTTACAAAGCAAAATTTCTATAATTTAAAAAGCCTTATTTAAACTTTTAGATTTATTATGGAAATATCGTAGTGTTGCTTTTATATAAAGTTCTTGTTGTGTGTTTTTACTCTCTATTTTATGTGTTTTGTAGTAATGTATACGTAGTTTAAGTTCCACAAGACTTGTGCCCTACAATTCTGAATTAAAAAGAGCTATTAGAAAAATTAAAAAAATTAAAATTGCTGAAATAATTCAAAAATTTTAAGAAATGACAAATCAAAATAATCAAAATACTGAAGATTTCAGGCCTTTAAGAGATTATGCAAACCCCACAGTAGATAAACTTCAATATAGTATTCAAAAACCCACTATAGTGACTAATTCATTAGAACTTAAATCTGCTATTATCCAAATGGTATCAAACCAAATGGTATCAAATAATCGATCAAATAATCGATTTGGGGGAGCACCAACTGATGATCCAAATTTACATCTTGCCAATTTTTTAGAATTGTGTGCTACATTTAAATATGATGGTGTATCAGATGATGGTATAAGTCTTAGATTCTTTCCTTTCTCACTAAGGGATATGGCTAAGATATGGTTACATTCGTTATCACCTGGATCTATTTGAACTTGGGGTGATTTAACGCAAAAATTTCTTACTAAAAATTTTTCACCATAAAAAACTTGAAGTTTAGAAATGATATTACATCTTTTTGCCTGTCTGAAGGGGAATCTATTTATGAAGCATGAGAATGATTTAAAGAACTACTGAGAAAGTGTCCACACCATGCTATACCAGATTGGTTAGTAATTTAAACCTTTTATAAAGAATTAGCTGGATCTCTTAGATCTATTATCGATTTTGCTGCTAGTGGTTCATTGATGTCAAAACCATTTCATGACACTTATGTTTTCATTGAAGAGATGGCTACAAATAAATTTTAATGGCCTTCTGAAAGGGTAAATCTTAAGAAAGTGGCCAATATTCATGAAACAGACACTTTTGCCATGTTAGCAAATCAAGTTGCTATAATTTCAAGAAAATTAGACCAATTTGGAATGAATTTTTTTCAACAAATTGCAATGATTGAAGAGAGTTCATTAGGCCAAATGGTAGATTTTCAAGCATCATTAGAAACTTTGAAAGCCATAAACTCATATTTAAACTATTATAACCCAACCATCCCGAACCATCCCAACTTTAATTGGAATAATACTTCAGGTGGTAATAATCAGCAATGGGGGAACAATCAAGTAAACCTATTAGGAAACTGGAACAACCAAGAGAATAGTAATTATAGACCTCATTATCCTTTAGGTTTTAATAGTAATCCATAATTTAAAGAGAAAAAGTTACTTATAGAAGAAGTGGTGTTGCAAATGGCAAATCAATTACAAAGTCAAGGAGCTACAATTAGAAATATTGAGAATCAGTTGGGACAAATAACCAATTCATTAAGTAATAGCTCCCAAGAAAACTTCACAGTAATATACAAGTAAATCTAAAAGAACTAAATAAAGAGCAAGTAAAAGCTATTCAACTTAGAAGAGAAAAATAATTGAAAGGTAGAGTCCAAAAAGAGATTGAAGTAGAGAGAAAAGAAATTGAAGAGCCTAAAGTGGATCTGAAAGGTTTAGAGAGACAAATTTCTCCACTTAAAGTTGACTTGGATAAACCACCACCTCTATTTCCTCATAGGCTCCGTAAAAAAAAGTTAGATAAACAATTTTCAAAATTTTTGGAAATTTTTAAGAAGCTTACAATTAATATTCCATTTGCATGGGTTAGTCCAATTCATTGTGTTTCTAATAAAATAGGAGTGACTGTGACTATGAATGAGCGTAATGAGTTAATATCAATAATACAAGTAACAGGATGGTGAATATGCATTGATTATAAATAATTAAATCTCACAACTAGGAATGATCATTTTCCACTACCCTTTCAAGATCAAATGCTGGATAGACTAGCTGGGCATAAATAATTTTATTTTCTGGATGGATATGTTTTCTGTTTATTTTCTGGATGGATATACTATTTATCACCAAATACAAATAGCTTCTGAGGATCAAGAGAAAACAATTTTTACAAGTGCTTATGTTACATTTGCATTTAGAAGAATGCTCTTTGGTTTATGTAATGCCCCAGCTACATTTCGCTACATTTCAAAGATGTGAGATGTGTGATGGCTATTTTTTGTGATTTAATTGAAAAAGGGATTGAAGTTTTTATGGACGATTTTTCAGTGTTTGGAACTTCATTTGAATCATGTTTAGAACATCTTTCAAAAGTTTTTAAGCACTCTGAAGAAACAAATTTGGTCCTTAACTGGGAAAAATGCCAATTTATGGTAGCAAGAGGAATTATTTTGGGACATCAGATTTCAGAAAATGGTGTGAAAGTAGACCCTACAAAAATTCAAGTGATTGCTAATTTACCTTACCCAACAAGTGTGAAGGAAATTAGGAGTTTTTTATGACATGCTGGATTCTACATGTGGTTTATTAAAGACTTTCAAAAATTGCTAAGCTTCTATGCTATTTTTCTTGAAAAAGATATAATTTTTAATTTTAATAAAGAGTACCTTAAGACTTTTGAATTATTAAAAGAAAAATTATTCACTGCACCAATTATTGTTTTATTAGATTAGGAAAAACCTTTTGAACTAATGTATGATGCAAGTGATTATGCTATTTGAGATGTTTTAGGACAAAAGCATGACAAGATTTTCAAAGTAATCTATTATGCTAGTAGAACTCTTAACGAAGCTCAAATTAATTATACTACAATTGAGAAAGAGTTATTAGTTGTAGTATATACTTTTGATAAATTTAGATCATACTTAATTGAAACTAGATGTATTGTGCATAATGATCATTGTGCTATCAAGTATTTAATGAAAAAGAAGGATGCAAAACCAAGACTTATAAGGAGGATTCTTCTTTTGCAAGAATTCAACTTTGAGACAGTAGATAAGAAGGGAGCTGAGAATCAAGGTTTTGATCATCTATCAAAGATTTAATTAGAAAAACCACCTTGTTTTGAAAAAAAGATTAATAAACATTTTCCAGATGAAGAATTGTTCAACGTTAATGATTGGTGTGTTCCATGGTATGCCAACATTGTGAGTTTCATTGTTAGTGATATTTCACCTTAGGGAATGACATACCAACAAAAGAAGAAATTTTTATCTGAAGCTAAGACTTATTTTTGGGATGACCTGTTTTTATATATACAAGGAAGTGGTCTTATTATTCGAAGATGTGTGACTTTAGAAGAAACTTATGAAACTATCCAAAAGTGTCATAATTCTGATTTTGGGAGACATTTTGTTGTTGGTAAAACAACATAAAAAATTTTGCAATATGGACTTTATTGGTCTACAATCTTTAGAGATGTTAACACTTATATCAAAACTTATGATTGATATCAACGAGTAGGTAATATTTCTAAGAGGAATGAGATGCCCCTTAATTATTTGTTATAAATTGAGATATTTGATGCTTGGGGATTAAATTTCATGGGACCATTTATACCATCTTTTGAGAATTTATATATATTGTTGACAATAGATTATCTATCCAAATGGATAGAAGCTATTGCTTTACGTCGATGTGATGCTCAAAGTGTTAAAATTTTTTTAAAAACTAATATATTTTTGTAGATTTTGGATGTCAAGGGCGATCATAACTGATGGGGGAAGTCATTTAAAAAATGCAATGATGGAGAAGTTGTTAAAGAAATATCATATTAACAATTGAATTGTTACTGCTTTTCATCCTCAAACAAGTGATTTGGTTGAATTATGCAATCGTGAAATTAAGAGAATAATGGAAATTTCTGTGAATCCAACTAAAATGGATTGGTTAGTCAAACTTGATTATGCTTTGTGGGCTTATACAATTGCATTCAAAACTCATATACGTATGTCCCCACATAGGATAATATTTTGGAAAGCTTGTCATTTACCAGTTGAAATTGAGCATAAAGCATATTAGGCTACCAAAGAATTTAATTATGATTTAAAGGATGCTGATGAGAAAAGACTATTGCAATTGAATGAGATTGAAGAGATAATGAATGAATCTTATGAAAGTGCTAAGAATTACAAAGAAAAGATGAAGATGTGGCATGATCGGTGGATTCTTACTAAAAATTTTGAGTGAGGGCAACAAGTTTTGCTTTATAATACAAGGTTTAAATTATTTCAAAAAAAACTTAAGTCCAAGTGGATGGGCCCATTTATTGTGATAAAAGTTTATCCTTATGGAGTTGTGGATATCAAAGATATATCATAGATCCTAAAACTGATAAAATATTTAAAATGAATGGTCACAGGATGAAACCTTTATTTTTGGGTGATTAACTTAAATTGAATGATCTTATGCTATTGGGTCAACCAGAATAAGCACTGGTTACGTCAAGCTGACGAGGTTAAACTAAGCGCTCTGTGGGAGGCAACCCATAGTTATCTGTGTATTTGTTTTGAATGTTATGTTGTTTTGTTTGATTTAGAAAATTTTGGTAGTATTTTGAATATATAATGATTTAGTGATAATTCTAAGACCTTAAGAGATGACTTAGACATGTTAGAACATGTATTTCGATGTTAAGTTGACCTCTGCTAAATTAAGCACTGGCGCTTAAGCACCAATACTCAACGCTTAAGTGCGACAGTTAGAAACATGTGCGAATTTTAGTTTTTAGAAGTTTTAACTGTGATTTGGTTAGCTTTAATGTGGGATAACAGTTTTGAAATGTGCCTAGGAGTTATAGATTGGGTTAGAGTTTATAAATAGAAGGGATATGTAAGGATTTATACCACAATTCAATTATAACCCTAAATTCTAATTGAGAAGAGAGAGTTTTGAAAGATGTCATCTTGGGAGAGTGATTTAAGGAATAAAAAGGAAGCAATGAGAAAGAAATTCATTAGTCTGAGTGCGCAAGAATTATGCAATTGTTTCCTCACTCTTAGTATTGAAGGAATAACAGAGAAAATCACTAAAATTGAGGCTAACGTGGCTTCAAGTGAAGGAAAAGTGATGGAAGTTAACGAACATCTAGATCATATGGAATGGCAACTTAAGATGTAGTCTAGCCATACTAGGTTTATAGATAATGTAGACAAGGCTATGTATTTGAAGAATAAATGGATTGAAGAAGATTCAACCAGAGTTATTAATCACCATACCTTTTATTACATTTGCATTATAAATGCTGAAGGAGAGACTAATGATAGGTCAGGATTCGTTACACCGAATGGTGAGTGGAAATAAGTTCTTTGTTTAGTTTTTGTATTTTTATTGTTTGTTTGTTAATGTTAAATGTGTTTAGTGTATTTTTAATTTTAAGATTTTCTAGTGTTTTTGTTAAGAATTTTCTCATCCAAGACTATTTGGATTGTGAATCTATGTATTGACAATGTTTGTAATCGTTCCTGAATAAATATAAGTGTTTTTTTTATGAAATTTTGTGTTATTTAGCGTTGAATCTGATTGGTGAATCTTGAGAAAGAGGAAAGTTGAAAGGGAAGTAAATAGTTATTAAAGAGTTATGAGACCTTGTATGGTTGGTTAACTTAGGCTAGAAGTGCATTTTACTTAAAACCAAAAAAATCAAAATTTCTGCTCTGGCGCCTAAGGGCCAAGAGTCTATGCTTAAGTGCTACTTAAACTGAGAGATGGGTGCCTAAGCACCAAACCATTCACACTTAAGTCCATTTTGAAGTGTGATTTGGTACAAAAAACTCCATTTCTTTTGCTCGACGTCATCCCCTACCTCTTGAGTTCCTTGATTTAGAGATTAGGGCATCTCTTATTTAGTGATTTCTTGGTGGTTTGAAGAAAAATTTGTTAGATTTGATCTTGTTGAGGTAATAACTTCCCTTCTATGTAAAATTTTTTTATTTTCACCATGTATTTTAAACACATTATGGATCTACCTGAAAATCACTATTCATGGTGAAAATTTGAGAAAAATCTATGAAAAATACATAGATTTGGTAGTTTAATACATAGATTTGTGAGTTTAATGATTTAGAGTTGAATTTGAGATTTAATGTAAATATTATATAAATAATTAGAAATGGCACTAAGGATGAAGAGGAGCAAGGAAAAAGCCCAATTTGATTCAAGCAAGTTTGTTAGTGAGAGAGAGCTCATGATTGATAAAGTGATGCAATGCAATCGAGAAAATTGATCCTTGATTGTTGTTTTAAGATTCTTGGAGAAGCTGTGGAGGATTTGATTGATCGTCGCAAGTGGGAGTGGTTTTGCTATTTTGTTGTTGTGATTGTTATTTCTATTGTTCAAGAGTTCTATGCAACTCTCCTTAAGGCTAAAGAATAAAGAGTCATGGTTAGAGGAAAGTCATGGTTAGAGGAAAGACAATGTAGAGGAAAGACAATGCCTTTCTCATCTAAGGTAATAAATTAGTTTTATCATTTTCCCCCAAGCACTTTATGCTTTTATTCTAACTATAGTCCAAATGAGGTGGAGTTAGATGAGATCATTTCATCGTTGACTGGAGGAAGAGGACTAGGGAAAATTACTCATGAAAGAAGAGTCAACTTCCCCACTTTGAACTTAGATGCACCATCAAAGGCATGAAACTATTTCATTTCTATTCGTCTACTGCCTACCAATCATCTTAGTGAAGTGATCCATGATCGAGCAACTTTAAACTATTGTATTTAGCAGTTCAAGCCCATCAAAATTAGAGCTTTGATTTATAATGTTATTAATAGTTCTTCCATTGCTGCTACTACTGCAGATTTGGGACTCACATATTTGGTCCTTTCATTATGCGAGCAGGCTGGAGTTAGATTTGATAGCTGAGAAGAGATATTACAGCCTCCCCCCAGCCACTCAAGCCTATTATTAGTGTGAATGTGAAGTATTATTCACATCATTCAATTTTTGGCTAGAGAGGTGAGTTTTCTGGTAGTTCAGCTGCTTCAACATCTCGAGCTTCCACTTCACGCGCTTCTACATCACAGGGTCAGACTTGTGGATTTGATTCTCAGTCACAACTATTGCAAAGGATTTCAGACAACGTTAACCATACTGCTGATAAGGCATTAAATTTAAAAAAATTTACATAATGTATATATGGATATATGAGGAGACGTAGTGATTATGAGGAAGAATACCACTCATCTATGGAAAACCTCATGAGTTGTGACCATAGTGTAGTTTTCCCTCAATTTCCAAGATATCCATCATATGACCTTGAAACTACTTGGCATGATGATGAGAGTGATGCTGAGGAAGAGGATGATTAGACTGGTTCTATAGTTTAGTTTAGTTTTAGTTATGTATTGTTGTGAAATGTTTGTGGTGAAGTTATGCTGTACTTTTGTTTTGCTTGGAGTTGTATTTGTTGAGACTGTTAGTATTGTTTGTGTTTTGTTTTGTTAGACACTGCTGTGATGTATCTATGTTTTTGTCAGTATTTATTATGTTTTTGTGGTATTAATTGTGTTAATTGTGTTGTTTAATGTAATTAGTTAGTTTGTGGTGAACTTAATTCTGAATCTTACAAAGGTTTAGAATATTGCTAACTTTTACTTAAGAACTTCATGTTTAAAATTTTCAATTTACTATCAGATCTTTTTCTTTATGTTGCAGTTGTGTATATTTGTTAGTGTGTTTGTTTGATTTTATGTTATCCTACACTATATAAAAGTCTAATGAATCTCTATATGTTAAATAAATTAAAATTTGATCAATTTAATTTTTACTCCTATTTTTAATTTTTGTACTTGTATATTTAGGATGTAGCAATTCCTGCTAGCATATTATTTTTACTTTTCATTCGTGCCAATATATATATATATATATATATATATATATATATTTTTTTT
>NW_018243703.1:77067-81677 GCF_001263595.1 Phalaenopsis equestris | reverse complement strand
TTTTTCTAAGTATATATATATATATATATGATGCTAAAATATTATATTTTATTAAACATTTAAGTTTGGGTGGGCGATGAAAGATTTTCTAAAAACATGATTGTTTTCAAATGTATTTCAAATAAATTTGATTTTGATTTGAAGAAAAATGACAATGTATATGAAGTTATATTAGGGAAGTAAAATTTCGAATATAGAAATGAGTAAGAGAATTTAGTTAAAATTTATAGTAATGAAGAAAAAATTAAAATTAAAAATTTTTAGTGTGGAAATGATAAATATTGTGTAACTATCTTTAGTAGTAGAAATTGTATTTTTGAAAAATGTACAAGAATTAGACTTTTAGTTTCAAAACAAAAATTTCATTTATTGAAAATAATTTTCAAAATTATTATTTTGTTTTTAAGGGAAATATATCAACTCTTTACTTTAGGAAAGGAAGAGTGGAATTCAAAATCAGTAAAGGACTATCCAGAAATAGTAATCCTTGCCTGAAAAAGAGAAGAAAAAGAAAAGAAAAAAGAAAAGAAAAAAGATAAAGAAAAAGAGAAAATAAAAAAAATAGAAAAGAAAATAAAAGTTGAAAAAGGGAGGAGAATCTTGAGGACTAGTGCCTAATCAAAAATTGGTTCCACATATTATCTTTTTAAAGTATAAAACTTGAGAAACTCTTAAGCTTAAGGATATAATATAGTAAGTAAAATTTTGTCGGATAAAAAAAATTAATTGGAGATGATAAAATGCCTAAACTCTATATTTGGAAAACCTACAATATTTTTGAACTAGATAGGAACTCATATTTCCATACTTCTTTACATTAAAAATTTCTAAACTCTAAGTTTGTCTCATTCACTAATATTTTTTCTGAATTGGACTACTATATTTCTACATCAAAATTTTAAGAACTCTTAATGAAACTCATATACATAATCTACTTTTTTTAGTTTTTAAAAGATTTGAGTGTTACTCGAGGACAAGTAACATTTTAAGTTTGGGGGATTTCGATACACCTAAAATATAACACCTAAAATATATACTCTTTATGTACACATTTTGATACCTATTTTTGAGATATTGCAATTTAGTGAAAGGTATTTGTCTGTTTTTCTTTTAGGTGCAATCAAATGGATGAAAATGATCAAATGGATGAAAATGGTATCAAATGGATGAAAATGGTAAAAGGAGTGAAAAAAGGATCAAATTTAGAGCAAAAATGAAGAAGGTGAAAAAATGAACCGAGGCGCCTAAACTCCCAGGACTGGCACTTACGCGTCAGTTAAAAAGAGAGAGCCGCACCTAAGCGCTAGATACCCTGGCTTAAGCATCAGAAGTAGTTATTTGATGATTCATTGAATTTGGACAAACTTTTGAAAAGGTGTTTGAAGCAACCCTTGGTAAAAACATGAGAAATAGTTCATGGACACAAAAATTCAATCACTTGGCTTTTGAAAGGAGGAAATTTTTAGAAGATTCATTGAATAGAGACACATTTTGGAGAGACACCAAGTCACCTCTTGGATTTTCATTAAAGAAGACTTGGATCATCAAAGGGAGTGGCCAATCACCAATCATCATCCATCCATCGAAAGTAACTGCCGTCACCACTGCCACCTGCCACCTTTTCTTTTTATTTTGAGTTTTAGTTTGTATTGTGAGTGAAGAAAGAGAATTCAGAGGGACTTCAAGACTTTTGGTGGAGAGGATTTGAGTTAAGTGTTTATCTTTGTGACTACATCTGATTTTAGTCAAGATTTCTTATTTATGTGCATGATTTCTATTTTTAAACTCAAGTGTGGTTGTGTTTTCTCCATGAATTCTACGTAGTTTTTTTTATCTTTTTCCTTAAAATCATAAGTGATTAAGTATTGAAAGGAAGTTGCGTGAAGTATTAGACTTTAATGCTGGAAGAAGTTGTGATGATATTAAACCTTATACTTTATTTACTTCTTGATTTGACAAATTAAGATGTTAATATCTGTTGTGAGAACATGTAAGATCTGAGATTGTATTGTCTCAGTCTACAAATGGTAAGAATCACATTAGATTTCATGGATGAGAATGTAGTTCATGGGATTGAGTGCAAATAAATAGGGAAATAAAATTTAAAGGGTGTAGAATTAGAGGAATTTAGAGTGACTGGCTAAAGTACCCCAATTTGATGTATAGTTTTAGGTTCTGGTACGAGATGTTAGCCCCCAAGTGGAGGGAGAAGAGGGGGCTCTAGAGTTAGAGCTAGTATCTTGTTTACCTAACCCGTCTTCAAGACTATTAAAATTATAGATTATTCAATGTTCTTTATAACATTTCTAGTAAGGGTAAAGAATATTATTGCTCTTATTTGGCACAACACAATTAGAATACTTACATAACAAAATTCTTATGCTTGTTACTAATTAATGATAAGGAAAAATAAATTTTATTTATATTGCCTTCATCTTGCAAGTATTTAATTAAGTTAATTAGTTGCTTACTTTATTTTCAATTATTAATTTTCAATTTACTTTATTTTCAATTATTAAAAATTACAAAAAGAATCAAATTTTCATTCCTATTATAACATCTAGAGTTTATGTAAGAAAGTTTTTCTAAGTAAAATTTTCTTATCTAATTCTCCTATTTTGTAAAGTTGCATATTGTTAGTTATCCTTGTTGGTTTGATATTTGGGGCTTAATCCAAAAGTTCTATATTACTTGATAACAATACATATTCTTGCGTAGTATCTCATATTAAATATTAAAACTATATTCTTATTTGCATCATTGTGAAAAAATTACCTAGCTTTTGGTTGAGAATAAGTTTTTAGCATTGTTACAAAGTAAGAATAATTATTAAGGAAATTAAGCATATAATCACATACATCACATTTGACATCTTTAAAGAGAATTGAGATCAGGCACCGTATAGCTTAAGGTTTTGTTGGGCTTTTAACTTAAGCCCTTTGAGGCTATCAAGATCCTACAATCTAAGTCAGATGTTGTCATCATTGGTGATGTTGTTGCTTAGAGTAATCTGCAACAAAGGTATCTCAACTTCTAAGGGAAGGACTGCTTTGGATCCAAACATCAGAGCATAGTACGTAGAGCCAATGGGGTATGACATGTCGTGAGATACACCTATAATGTTTAGAAGATCTTCTAATACAATCCTTATTGTTGATGTGAACGATTTACTGAATGAGATTTACTGGGGTCTTATTAAAGAGCCTCAGCTTGACCATTAGCTCTCGAGTAGTATATCATAGAGTAATGCCAATCAATTTGATGTTGAAGAGCAAAGCCACTGATTTTGGTGGACTTAAAAAGATATTTTGTTATTAACAAATGATATTGCTTGGGGCACACTAAAATGTGTCAGCAGTATTTTAGGGTGTGGAGTTGCCCGTAAGAAGCTGTCTGTCACTGTAATAGAAATCCCGTCACCAGCTTTGGAAATAACGCTATACCTCAAATCCTGTATCTATCTTGAAGGATAAATATATGTCTTGAGGATGAGGCTTGATCAAATAACCTAAGAAATACGTGACATCCGTTTGGTCTACGAAACCATTTTATTTTCCAACAAATTCCCTTATTTAATATGAAAAATTAAATTTAAGCTGGATTCAGACAAGCTTCCTATAAGGGCAAGCCCTTATAGTTAATTACATCTTAGATAACTGTAATTACCCTTATAGTTAATTACATCTTAGATAACTGAAGTCACCTAAGAATACTCTCGATAAAAATCAGAGAATATTTTCTTCAAAGAGTTCAAAAGAACAGGACTTTCCGATGAAATCAGACAAAGAGGTGTGAAATGAGAATGACTCGAATTTGGAACATTTTTTTTTGTAGAATCCAAAGGAGGAAGAACTAGGGGAGGTCATAAATCTGGAGGTTTCATAGATCCAAAAGAGAACCTCAGTGACTTCCCAGTCCATCCTATTGTTTGGCTTCAGTTTAGAGAAGAAATGTTTAAATGTTTCATTTTTCCAATTTTATTAATTAGGGCTTACATTCATGTGAAACACTTACATTCATGTGAAATGATCCTTACATTCATGTGAAATGATCACAAAAATAGCCTCGAAGATGTGAGGATTTAGGTCATGATGAACAACAACCTCGAAATCCTAAGACAAGTTAGAGGTTAGACTGTATTGCAAAGCTATACAAAGGCCTAAAGATGAGGTGAGGATTTATGTTGCATAAGCACCCTACCTCAAAGTCCTATGACTTGTGGTTTTAATTCTAAGGAAGGAAATTGGTTTAACTGGGAAAGGCAAGTTTTGTTGTTGAAGATAGCCGTGTTGCCCACCATGCTAGCTTAAAGCTCCTTGTCGTGGCGAATTTAAGTTTTTAAGTTTGTCAAGTTATGATGTCAAATTAAATGGCCCTATGGTTGTAGTTCTTTAAATGTTATGGGGCATATTAAATTTAATTAGAGCGACATCTATTAGGATCCTATGATTCTCTCGTTCCAGTACCACTATTTTCTATTGGATTCACTTAATCCAAATGAGTTTACTAAACCCAACTTAATGAGTTTCATACTTTCATTTAGAGCGTAGGAAGCCTCGTTAGTAACCGTAGCTTACCTCTTCTTAGGGGTTCCCGATCACCCGGTGAGA
>NW_018243703.1:65713-76992 GCF_001263595.1 Phalaenopsis equestris | reverse complement strand
TTTGGATGTTGTGGCGGTGAATTTTATCTTGGTTGATTTTAGTTTTGGTTTTGGTTTTACGGCTACCCTAGAGATTTTGGTTTTCATGCAAGGTGACATTGTTGTTTAACATGCAAATTTATAAGCATGAAAGTACATTGTGGAAAGTATAGAAAAAGGATGGTACCGTAAACTGTAAAAGCGTACCCAACGAGTCTTCTCGTTCCACCACCTGAAACTCAAAAATGAATGTAAGGGCATTTTATATGAAGTGACAAAAAGAAGGTTCTGGTGATCTACCAAATCCTAAATCATATCTGTTTAATTAAGGATGATTTTCGCTAAGAAAACATATTAAGTTTAGTAGACCTTCGAGGTATCCAACAGGTATGGAGAAAGAAGTAGGCCCATGCTTCGCTCTCACTACCTGGTGAAAAGCCTCGAGCTCATTTAAACTTATTACGTTGCTTAATAATTCCTCATGTAAATATCTCCAATGCTCAATGAACATTGATTCAATTATCCCAAAGAGTAAGGTAATTATCATTTATCATTCAATTTAAAAATTCTGTGGGTAAAGACCCTTAAAAAGGGCAAGTTAGTGTTATTAAGACATTTAGTCAATTTTAGTTTTAGCTTGGGCTTGTAGTGTTTCAAAGGTGTTCAAATTCTTATTTACATTCACTTTTCTAATCCTCATTTAACCAAATTTGATTTAGCTTAAGTCACTACTAAGCCCTTAAGGTCCTAGTGAATGTCTTAATCATTTTGAAGGAGATTTCTAAGTGATAAGAATTCATCATCAAGACTTTTGAATGCTATTTGAACACCAAATAGGGGTAGTAAATTAGTGAGTTATTAACACCCAAAACTATACCCCTAAGTCTAGGATCATTTAATTTGATGGACTTCCAAATTTTAATGATTTAAGGAATTTACGCATTTATCTTTCAACTAGGATCACTTTAGTTTAAATGATCGTAGACTCTGGGTCAATTAAGACATCAGAGAAGAAAATAAGTTTTTTTTTTAAATTTTTATTTTAATTTACATATTTATTTTTTATGCAAAAATAAGATTTTTCAAAGGAAATTCCATAACTTGACCAAGGCAAAGCCTAATCCATTGAAATTTTTACTGGAGGGATGCCTAGACTAGAGAATCACTTGGACCAAATTTAAAAATTTTTTGAGTTTTATTTGAATTATTTGAATTATTTTAAATTTTGGAGAGTTAATTAATTATAAATTTTTTTAAATGTAGAAAATTGAGTTTTGCATTTTTATTAAATCTCTCTAAGTTCAAGGAACCTTGAGAAATAAATATAACATTTTTTTTATTTTCTTTTGAATTTTTTAAGTGAAAATCCATTTTTTAGCCTTTAAAAATTATTTTAAGCTTTAAAATTCAATATCTTCACTTGGAAAGTTTGGAAAAATACTCCAACTGCTCCTAAGTGCTTAAGAAACAATTTAGAATATTTCCAAACATTTTATTAATTATGTGATTTTTATTAATTTTTTAATTATTTAAATATTAAAATAGGCTTAAAATTGAAGTTTTTATTTTATTTAAAATTTTATTTTTAAAAAATCCCTCTAATCACAGGGAACTCCCAAAACTAATTCTTATGATTTTTTGAGTTGTATTTTAATTATTAAAAATCATTTCAATGTCGAAATGGTATTTAAGTTAAAAAATCAATTTGAGTTATGAAATGACTCCAAATATTTTGAAAATTTTATGGAGAGATCTATGAACTTCAAATTACAGTGGTGAAAAAATCAAGTCATTCACATATTTTTGTTTTCCAAAATTAATTTTCTTTGTATTTTATGGTTTGTGGAAATTAGGTATGTTCTTAATTATTTAGATCATGAAACAATTTTCAAAGGATACTCTGATCATGACAAACCTTCAAAAATTTTCTTGGATTTTGCTAAACAACATGTTAATTATCAAGATTAATTTATGTAAAGAATAAACATAAACATGAAAATATGGATCTATGTCTAGGGGTCTCCTATGACTTTGGAAAAATCAAGGAATGTCCACTAAGACAGAGGCAACAACATGCCAAAATATCAAGCCATGGTGAAATATCTACATGCATGGATAATTAAAAGTCTCCAAATAGTATTTAATTAATTAAAAAATAAAATATGCATCAAATAAACTTCAAACCATTTTCACATTATTCTTCTCTACTCACTAAGCACCAGTATATTTTTATTTTATTTTTGTGATTTTTCTACACGAAGATATGAATTTTTAAAGTTAAGGAGCTTTTTCTGAATTATTTAAATCCTTATTTTTCTATTTAAACGTGCGGCGCCACCTCATCTTAGGCAGCTCTAAATAGCGATGCGGCGCACACCCATTTGCTATGCTTTCCAACCTAGCATGCCTCGTGGCCCGCAGTTCACGTATCAAGAGTTCATCCAACTAGATCTCGTCCGTTGATGAGAAAAAAGCGCGATCAGACATCTCCCCGTCATCATCCATGACTAGGGTAACCTGAGAACTGTTCACACTCAAACCTTAAGATCTCCCTCTAGACTCAACCAAATCTCATGGGGTTTGCTCCTAGAGGTTCATCTACTCAAAGACAAACTTATATATACAAATTATATTATATGAAATATAATAAATACGTATTGATAGTAGAAATAGACTCGGATTAGGGTTGGAGTATAGTACCTTTGTCTGAGAGGGGAGGCCTCAATGAGATGGTAGTGGTAGCATCAATTGTTCCCAACAAACCTCAAGATGAAGCCTTGTGCCCTGGTGAATGGTCTAGGTATGAATTTGACAAAGCTCGATTTCAAGTGTTGATTGAAGTCTTACTAGAGGCTGTTTGAGAGAGGGCTTTTGTGGGGAATCAACTTCTTTCACTGTGGGGAAGGTGTGTGCACAGTTAATTGAAGTTTGATTCACTGCGGAAGTGTGGAGAGATCTGTCCTAGTTTTTGGCAAAAACTCAAGCTCAAAATTGAGCTTCCATAGTGAAGCTCAGTGAGGGAAAATGGTTGGCTTGAACTGAGGAGGTCTTTAGGAGTCTCTGAGGGCAGTTTGGCAGAGTTTCCGTTAGGAAAATTTTAGCTCTCTTTTTATTGGCAATGGAGGTGAGGTTTAAATAAAATTGGCTTAGGGTGGCTGCCATGGCCAATTAAGGGGTGCAAAATGATGCTTAGGTGGAGGGCAAAGAAGCTCTAAGTTTCAAATGGGATGAGGGATGAGGTGGCCTCTAGGTTTAAATTAGGTTTAAATTTTTGGGGGTAGCTCATGGTTTTGGTGTTTTCTGGCCACTAGGCCGGCCGGCAAGGCCAGGTGAGGTGGCCAGGAAGTCGGATGAGCCAAGGGGAGGCCTAATTATGAATTACCCCCAAAGGTTAGTGAAGATGAGGGAGATTTTTGATTAAGGCCCAAAAATGGGCATGAATCCCTTAATTTTGGGATTGAATCCCTTAATTTTTGAATCCCTTAATTTTGGGATCCATTGGTCCATAGAATGCTTTGGTGGGTTTTGCATGGTTTAGTCTGGTCCCTAAGAGGAGTTTGGTGGTTGTGGAGTCATAAAGTTGGTGGCTTTAAGGTGGCTAGGCTAATTTTAGGCATGGATCCAAGTGGGTCAATTTGGCTTAAAGTGGGTTTGGGTTAGACTAGCCATGACCTTGAGTTTATTTAATTGGCTAAAATGGTGTAGATGATTGTCATAAGGAGTTTAGAAAAAGAATTGAGTGATTTTGAGTTGATTTGGAAGCTCAATTTGATGGATTTTGGCTCATGGCCAATTTTGAGTTGATTTGGAAGCTCAATTTGATGGATTTTGGCTCATGGCCAATTTTGGTGCATTTGGGTTAGACTTAGGTCTAGATTGGGCTACGCTTGGGCGAAGTCCAAATTGATTGTTGGAAATGGTAAATAGGAATGTAATGAAGAGTTTTCAACATAAATTGGGTGCTTATTTTAAGGCTAAGGCAATCAATTTGGTGGAGTTTGGAGATAGCTAATTTGGGGCAAAATTGGAGATTTTTGGATTTGGGTTGAAATTAAATAAAATTTGAAGGTCAAGTTTGATGTGCAGGAATGTTATGAAGAGTTTAGGATTTAAATTGAGGCCAATTGAGTAGGCTATATGATTCAATTTGGTGGAACCAAGTCATAGGGCCAAAGTTGGGGCTTTGACTTAGATCAAAATTAGGCTCAAAGCATGGCCAATTGAGCTTGGATTTGGTTTATATTGATCATATGGAAGGTGAATTTAAGTTTATAATTTAAATTGAGGGAAATTTGGGCCAAATTGATGGACATTTGAGGTAAATTTGGGGAAATTGGGCCTTTAAAGGCAATTTGGGGGTTTTGGTCAAAATGGTCAAATTGAGTTCAATTGAAGGGTCCAAATTGGTTTTAAAAACATTTGGAGTGATTTTGGAAGTTTTGGGAGAGTTTGGGGTGCCAAGGGGATTTTTGTAATTTTGGCAATTTTTGGGGTATTTTGATAAATTTGGAATATTTGGCTGGTTTTGGGCAATTTGGATATCTTCAAAAGGTTTGAAATGATTTTTGAACAATTTTGGGTATTTTTGGTGAACGTGGGAATTTAGGCCAAATTTAGGGTCCCAAGGGTATGTAAGTAATTTGGGGGAGTTTAGGGGCAAAAGGCCAAGTTGAATACTTTTCATAGAATTGGGGAGCTAATCACCATAAATGAGCTATGGATAAATGGATTCCCCTTTTGGGTCCTCTATGTACTGGACTTATCTAAACCCTAGCCTAAGGCTAGTGAATTTAGGGAACCATTTACATGAGTCTCCCAAAGGATCAAGGGACCAAAACCAGGAAAACTTGGGTTTAGGGTTGTGAGTGATTGTGGTTAAGAGTGAGAACAAGTGAGTGCCTTGTCTCTAGACAAACTCCCAGGGTTAACCCTAAAGTCAAACAGTCCTAAGGGAACTCTGCTTGAGCTCCCTCATAATGGCCACACCTAATAAGTGCTAGAGGTCATGACAAATATGTAGAGCCTCAAGTTGGGCAAGGAGGAGTTCTGAATTTCTAATGGTGAGGGTTCCTTTTCTAGTTGCTTAAGAATAGTCAATAGGAAAGTCTTATGGCTATACCTTAAGCTACTAAAGAGGAAAATATACACCTCAACCAAAAGTGAGGTCAACAAAATGATAAATGATATTTTACTTCAAAAAGTGCACATTTTTAGCTCTATTGACCCTCAGGGGGATGACTTCTACCCACTTAGAAATGTAGTGGGTGACTGCAAGTTTGAAGTGATGTCCATTAGCGGTCGGAGGGTGAATAGGCTCTATGATATCATTTTTTTGGACTTCAAAGAGCTAAGATGCTACTGTTGGATGCAGAGCTTTCAGAAGTTGGTGAGGTACAGGGATAAAAACCTTACAATGATGGCATTGCTTGGCATAGTCTATAAAATCAAGGGTAATTGAAGGCTAATAAAATTTAAGCCTCTTGATCTTGTCTTTCATCTTGGGGCATGATTGATGGGACACATAAAGATCGTCGTGGACCTCAACCAAGATTTTTAAATAATATCCTTCCCATCACATCATAACCACATTTGGTCAAACGAATGTCAGTAAAGAGTAGCTTTTAGAATGGTAATGAACATGCTCTCTTTTATATCTAAGTGTCGAGAGAGTGATCATCAGAAAGTATGTCCTTCATCATGTATGAGATGATGGCTTAGAGCCAATCATTAGGTGGCTAATCAAAAGTGGAGAGGACTATATGTTCACTTTCTGTAGGGGCCACATGTGGGGGCCCAAAAGAGACCGGTGAGATGACCCTTCTATCATGAATCATAATTTTCATTGAGTCATTAGTAGGACTTGATAGTTCCTTAGCAAACTTAGTAAGAGCACCAGCCTTTTTGTTCAGAGAACAAGAGTTCCAACCTAAGGTGACATCGGGGAAGTGCTCTAGTAATGTCATAACTCTTTTAGGCTAAGAGATCTGGTTTGAGAATTTTTAAGGTTTCCAACATTTAGAAAATAATGAGCTAGGAGTCCTCATAGACCTTAAGCCTTTTAGTGTTTATTTGGATGGCCAGTTTTGGTCAAAGAATCAAGGCTTTGTATTTCTACTTGTTATTAGTATGTGGCTTGGTCAAGCTATAAGAATAACAAAGAATACCACACTCTGGGGAAACAAAAATAAGGTCAATGCAAGGGCTCCCAATGGGTTTTCCTTTAAGGAAGATTCTTTATTGAAGTACATATCTAATATAGAAGAATCTGTGACTAATAGATGCTCATCAAAAATTTCATCATTTAGAGCTGAGTTAGTTGAGACTAGATGTGCCTCTATAAAATCATCCAAAGTTTGTCTGTTGATGACTTGCTAGGGATATATGATATGTCAAGCTGTGATAGGACCATGATCAGACTTTTTAATCTCCCAGCTAGAGTGGGGTGGCCATGTAGTAGTGCAAGGCGTCTACCTTTGAGATCACCTCAATACGATGTGAGAGCATGTTATGTCTCAACTTTTGGACTATAATGTCAATGCCAAATAGTGTTTCTCAATTGATAGGTACTTTAACTTGGTAAGAATAAGGCACCGACTGAGGTAGGATAGGGCACCCTCTTCTCGGCTTCCATGACCTGGGCCAACAAAGTTCCCACTGACTCGTCAAGAGCGACGATGTAGAGTATAAGGGGCTTTCCTAAGACAAGAACAACCAAACATGGTGGATTAAGTACGTAAGCTTGATTTCAAAAAAAGCATTATGGCATGCTCTATCCAATGAAAATCAAAATCCTTCTTAGTTAAAGCAGAGAAAGGAGTGTCCTAAAATATTTGAAATAAATCTCTTTATTAATGACAACTTCCTTTGTAGTAAGCACAAACTTATAGGAGGCTCCATCTCTAAGATGGGTTTAATTTTGTTTGCATCAATCTCTATGCCCTTATGTCAGACTATGAAGCCCAAGAACTTTCAGGAAGAGACGCTGAAGGAGTACTTCAATGGGTTCATCTTCAGATTATAATTTGTAAGGCATTCAAAGATGGCCATTTGATCTGCAAGATGATTTATTTTGGAGTGACTTTTGATATCTGAATCATTGATATTAATCTTTCAAGATATGAGTCATGGCATGTTAATATGTCGCACCATCATTTTGGATACCAAATGAAACGACTCTATAACAAAAGATGTCTATGGGCGTGGGAATGGAGTATGTTGTTCCTCCTTTGGTACCATCTAGATTTGGTTGTATCCAGAAAAGCCATCCATAAAAGAGAAAATCAAATGTGAAGAGGAGACATATACCATCAACTTTGGTATTGGTAGAGGAAAGTCAATGCAAAATCGTATCAGCCCATTCTTATTTCAAGGTGGTACAATGTTTATGAGCCAAGTAAGTTAAGAAAAATTTCTATTAAAGCCAGTCTTGATGAGCTTTTTATTTTCTTCAACAATATTTAGCTAAATATTGGGTTGCATCCTCTTAGGTGTTTGTTTCACAAATAATACACTCAGATCAATAGAAAGATTTTGGACAACAACCTCTAGAGCTAAATTGAGCATTTCAAAATAAGTCCAAGAAAGTCAGTCATAAAGCTCCTTGAGAATCTTGACAAACTTGGTGGTCTAGATAGGATTTTTGTAATGTAAATAAGATTGGGGTCATCAACTGTGCCTAATTTAACTTTAACCAACTCATAAACTGGCAAAGAGACGCCGTTCTCCAGCTTAAAAGAGGCATTTGTGACATCCAGTTCCTCGTTGTGGTGAGATGAGGAGAGCATCATGTACAAATCATTGGGAGTTTTATCCCTGCCCCGCCTTCTTATGTATCCTAGACTGGATCTATCTCTTGGAGGACTTTTCTACCACATAGCTTTACACAACTTGGCATGACGAACAAATAATGTTTCAGGTAATACCCCATCATTTAACAATTTATAAATGAGAGAAAAATAATAGTACAAAAGAGGGATGTCCTTTACTTGTTCATTATTATCATATAAGAGCATTACATCATCATCTGTTACATGAAAATCAAATTTATAGAATAAAATGCTCATCTCTTTAGGCCTGAGTTTAGGAGGGACATAAATGCTTTTTCCAATTCAATGGTAGAGACACGTGCAATTGTTAGATCACTATAGTGGCCCCATGGTACCTGATTGATAGTTGGCACTTCATCCGCCAATGTCAACTTGGATAGCCGAGGGACCATGGCTGGTGGTGGTGACTACAAAATTTCTTCATCGGAGCTATCCGAAGTATCATCACACAATTCTTCAAGTTTATCTACCTAAAGGGCTTCATCTGCCTTAGAATCCTTGTCAAAATCAACACATATGATGACCTTAGAGGCAGACATAATGAGGAGCTTCTTAATTGGCTCCCTTTTGAGTGGGTGAGTAAGCTTTCCTTCTACTTCACTACTTTCTTGCCTTTGAGAAAGCCTCATCCCCAACATATTTGCCAGATTACCTTTGCTCATTTTTCTCTTTATTATTTTTAAAGGAGTCATCAGCTTGTCAAACATCATAAAATTTCCTTTCGCATTTAAATCTCTCTTCCGGATCATATTAATTATTAGGAGAAGGGGAGGATAAAAAAATACAAACATACAAAAACGATGACAAGAAAGAGAAAAAAAATGTGGAGAGTCTACATTCAGTAAACCTTGCATGGATAGGTCAAGAATGTCTACCCAAACAAGCTTAGGTGGAGGCACCTTGGACTAGTATCCACAAAAGAGTGTCCATGTAGACTACCAGTAACTAGAGAATTAGGTGTGTGTGTCTGTTGTCGGGCCTATAGTGTTGTTAAGGTGCTAAATTCCACCTGACTAATTACATCTTGTTGGTTGTCCAAGAATACTCTTGATCCAATGGGGTTTGCTTGCCTAGTAGTGATAACTAGCGCAAGGCTATCAAAGAAAGGTTATCTCACAGTGGAATGCTCCAATTTGTTTAATCTCTCACTAAACCATTGGGTAGAGAGTATATCTCCCACATCCTATGTGGGTAAAGGTTCATTGAAATACAAAGCTTGTGAAATAACTGAGTCATCCTAACAGGGGAATCCCTATGTGTCAGAGAACATCTAGGCCATAAGTTTAGAGAAGAAAATATTGTATTCCAAATGGGCAGTTGTTCATCAACATCTGACCACCAAGAAGATGACGACGAATGGAAAAAGGAAGAGATAGGGCTCAACATGGGTTGTCAAAGAATGGGAGGAGTAATCCCTAAAAGGTAGATGTAACCAGGTCAAAATATAACGAGCCCATCATCCCCAACTACAAAGACCCCAAATCTATCTGGTCATCAAGGTAGTCAACCTAACGCATCCTTTGATCCCAAATAAGTAATCTATGAATTACATTGTCCATGAAGACCTCAATAGCCCTAAGGTCAGAGGAAGGAAACTCTACCCTATGACTACTAGCTGGAGCTCCAAAATTTGGGACTTATACTTGCCAAAGTGGAGAGGATGCTTCATAAAATAAAGAAAAGGAGAGATTAAACTATAAATCTAGAATCACTCAAAAAAAGAACTTACACCCCATTTGGGATAGAGAGCCTTCTAACAACCTAGACTCATTAGACAACCTCCTGTGTAAAAAGGGATGTTGGGCCAATCAAGTTAAAGACACGAGGGCACCGCCTCAAGATTTGCAAGTATGATGTAGTTATTTAGAGCCACCTTTGTTATTATAGAGGCCTATTAAAATGGCTTAGGTGATATCCATGCTATGCAACCCATTTTAGAACAGGCTCAAAGGCCATTTAGGAAAGTAAAAGTAGGTTTTGAAAATCTTGAATCTTTCAATCCTAAATTTTGAATTTATCTTGAATATGTTATTAAAATTTTAATATAGAAAAATTTACAATTTTGAGGTCCTTGAGAGCCTAAATTGTAATTTTTGTGATATCCCAGATCCATAATGAAACTAGAAAAATAGTCCAAGAAAGTAGGCAAGCAATAGATAACAGAGAGCACTCTATAAAAATAAAATAATAAAAGAGGCCAAACATTGCTGGGTGGATAACATATCATAGAAAAAAATAGGAAAAGTGGCTTGACTCCAGCTGTACATGCCTAGTCCTAAAACCATACAAGAATATTGAAACTTTGGATCTAAGGTACGGGATACAAGTCGCTGCATTTGGTCCCCATAATATAGTTTGGTGCATCATATGCCTCGAAACCCATGCCCGTACCTTATTTCTAAAATAGACTCAAACAAGAGCTCTATCAAATACATTTGAAAAGAGAAATTAAAGTTTTAAACTATATGACAAGAATGTGAGCGGGGAAAGGAATGCAACGTGTAATGAGCTGTGCCTTTTAATTGGGGAAACCAAACTGCACCTACAAGCAGAGTGTTAGAAATCATTACGAGACCACCTGTATTGGTACCTGTGTGTATATATAGAGGCACAATTCCCTGCAAAAAAAATTCCTAGTACACTATGGAGGATTTTGACCAAAGGAAAATATGTTGAGATTTTCATACCTCTTTTATATTGTTTTTAATGATATTGCACTTTAAAGAAAGGTAGTTTTGATGTTTTTTTGCTGGAATGATGAATTCGGGTCAATGGAGCAAAAAAGATGCAAAAAAGAGCGAAGTTGGAGGGAAAAGGACCAAAAGGTGGAGAATTGCACTAGGGCGCCGACGGCACCATCGAGGCCGCCGACGGCGAGATTTTCTTGAGGCTACAAAAAAAATTCTCCAGAAGGGCGCCGACAGAGCCATCGAGGCCGCCGACGGTGGGATCGACGGTTATGTGACATGTACAATGGATAAGGATGGATTTTGGAGGGGTGTGCAAGCAACTCTTGGGAAAACTCATCCACATCTTTAAAGAGAACATTTTGGCCTAAAATAAGAAGGAGGAGAGCAAGCTTGGAAGCAATAGAAAGGATCCATTAGTGAATAGAAAGCTTGCTAGAGCGTATAATTGTGAAGAATTCTTTGAGAGATTGTCAGACTGGAGGGAAAGTTAGAGATTTCTTCCTCCTTGCTGCTTCGACTACTGTGATGTATTTATGTTTTTGGCTGTAAGGAAAGGAAGAGATTCAGAGGAATTTTGTGGAGTGTTCTTGGGGAGAAATTTAGAGATAAGCTATTTACTTGTTATAGTTTGTATGGCTTTGATTTTATATATGAATTTCAAGTTGGGTTGTGCTTTTCCCATGAGTTCTGACTAGTTTTCTCTGTCCTTCTCCTTGTCTCGAGATTTGTGAAATGGTGATTTGAATTGGCAAAACCGTGAAATTGTTTAAGAAATTGTGATAAT
>NW_018243703.1:64317-65203 GCF_001263595.1 Phalaenopsis equestris | reverse complement strand
CAAATTATCTACTTATTTCAATTGCCTATTAGTGACAGATAAGCAACTTGAACGTCGTTGTAGTTGAAGTATTACTTTTTATTAAATCTTAGTCCGTAGTACTCTATTTCTCTCTGTGGGATCGATATCTAGGACTCCATTAGAGCCATATATTACTTGAGCGATATGTATAGTTGCGTTGACAAGTTGACTTTAACATTATTGAATATTATATCCATACATCTTTATTAAATCAAACATATATATATATATAAAGTCGCAGTCAAGTTCTTGGCATCGTTGCTAGAATTTAAATCTTCTAGTAGCATCATCAAATTCTTGTAATTGTTGATTTACAAAAAAAGTTGGTCAAGTTTTTGGCGTCGTTCCCAGGGAGAAAAATTTTAGGAGTAACGGACATATTAGAATTATTAAAAATTTTGTTTTTAAATTGCAACTTATCTATATATTTATATATTTTTATTTATATTTATATTATTGAGTACTAATATCAAATTATATGCACAAATTTGGACCTGAAAATCTTATACCATACGATTCGAAATTAGAACGAACTGCTAAAAAAATTAGAAAATTAAAAAGAAAACCTAGAAATTGTGATACAATGGAAAACATTATGAATGAACGCCAACCTAGCCCATTAAGAGATTATGCAAATCCTACAGCAGATGAAATTCACTTATCTATCCAAAATCTTGATGTAACTGTTAATTCATTTGAGCTTAAACCTGCTATTATCCTACAAAACAATCAATTTGGAGGCACACCAAATGAAGATCCTAACTTACACCTCGCTAATTTTTTAGAATTATGTGCTACTTTTAAATATGATAGAGTCTCAAACGATACTATTAGACTTAGACTTTTTCCTTTTTCACTGAGGGGT
>NW_018243703.1:60407-63740 GCF_001263595.1 Phalaenopsis equestris | reverse complement strand
AACTATTATAACCCAGGTTGAAAGAATCATCCAAATTTTAATTGGAATAACAATTCTTCAAATCAACAATGGGCAAACAACAACCCAAACCCATTAGAAAATTTATCCAACCAAGGAAATGTTAACTATAGACCTTCTTATCCTCAAGGATTTAACAGTAATACTCAAATTAATGAGAAGAAGTTATCTATGGATAAGCTGATATTAAACATGGGTCAATAATTACAAAATCAAGGAAATCAATTATAGATTCAAGGAAATCAATTACAAAATCAAGTAACTGCTATTAAGAATATTGAGAACCAATTAGGGCATATCACTATTGCACTTAGTAACCGAACAATAGAAACTTTTCTGAGTACTGTGGAACTAAATCTTGAAGATCAAGGAAAAGAACAAATCAATTCAATTCAATTATGAAGTGGAAAAGAATTAGAAATAAGAGTACAAAAAGAAATAGAAATTGAAAAAGAAAAAGTGGATACCGAGAAAGAAAAGGATCATGAATACCCAAATTTAGAGTATCCATTTACACCAATGAAAATTACTATGGAAAAACCTCCACCACCGTTTCCTCAAAGATTGAAGCAAAATAAACAGAATAAACAATTTTCAAAATTTTTGGAAAATCTTAAAAAGTTAACGGTGAATATTCCCTTCGTAGAAGCTTTAGAGCAAATGCACAATTATGTGAAGTTTATGAAAGATATTCTGAATAAGAAGAGGAAGTTCTCAGATAATGAAACTATTGCACTTAGCGAAGAGTGTAGTGCAATTATTCAGAAAAAGCTTCTTAAAAAATTAAAAGATCCTGGTAGTTTCACTACACCGTGTGCTATCGGTGAAAATTTCTATGGAAGAGCTTTATGTGTTTTGGGAGCCAGCATTAACCTTATGCCTTTATCAATTTTCAAAAAACTAGGATTAGGAGAAGTCTCACCTATTTCTGTAACTCTTCAATTAGCAGATTGATCAGTTACATATCCTAAGGGAGTTATAGAAGATGTGTTAGTAAAAGTTGACAAATTTTTCTTTCCGGTGGATTTTATTGTCTTAGATATGGAGGAAGATAAAGAAATACCTATTATTTTAGGGAGACCATTTTTAGCTACTGGAAAAGGTATGATAGATGTTCAAAAAGGAGAATTAACTATGAGAGTAAATGATCAAGAAGTGACTTTTAACATTGCAAAATCTATGAAATACCCTGCTGTTGAAAGAGATAATGAATGTTTTCGCATGGAAATTATTGAACATCTACTGAATGAACATTTTAAGGAACATTTCAAAGATAAAAAGTATTTGGAAGAATTAAAAGAAAATGATGAAATTATTCTGGAAAAATTAGAAAATGAAGAATTAGATTATGTTCAGGAAAGATTTGAAAAGTTGGATATTACAGAAAATGCTGATAAGAATCTATTTTCATCAATTATTAAACCATCTGAACTTGAGTTGAAAACATTACCTAACTACTTGACGTATGTATTTTTGAAAGACTCATCTACATTACCTGTTATTATATCTTCAGAATTAAATGATTTACAAGAACAAAGACTGATAGATACATGGAAAAGATATAAGAGAGCTTTTGGTTGGACCTTAGCAGATATTAAAGGAATCAGTCCTTTGATCTGTATGCACAGAATT
Source organism: Phalaenopsis equestris (assembly GCF_001263595.1). Classification (NCBI taxonomy): domain Eukaryota; kingdom Viridiplantae; phylum Streptophyta; class Magnoliopsida; order Asparagales; family Orchidaceae; genus Phalaenopsis; species Phalaenopsis equestris. Next base: position 62,090 of record NW_018243703.1, on the reverse strand, counting down.
ATATTAGATGAACACTCTAAACCAAGAGTTTATCCACAAAGGTGATTAAAGCCTATAATGAAAGAAGTAGTAAAAAAGGAAATTTTGAAATGGGTAGACACTAGAATTTTATATCCTATTTCAGATAGTGCATGGGTAAGTCCAATTCATTGTGTTCTGAAGAAAGGAGGAGTGACTGTTGAAACAAAAGAAAAGAATGAGTTGATACCTATCAGAAAAGTCACTGGGTGGCTCATCAGTATTGATTATAGAAAATTAAACACTACCATCAAGAAAGATCATTTTCCCCTACCATTTCTAGATCAAATAGTAGATAGACTTACTGGGCACAAATATTTTTGCTTTTTAGATGGATATACCGGTTACCATCAAATTCCTATTGCTCCTAAGGATCAAGAAAAGAAAACATTTAGTAGTCCTTTTGAAACTTTTGCGTTTAGAAGAATGCCTTTTGGACTATGTAATGCACCTGCAACATTCCAGAGATGTCTGATGTCCATATTTAGTAAGTTAATTGACAATGGGCTGGAAGTATTTATGGATGATTTCTCTGTATTTGGAACATCATTTGACACATGCTTAATTTATCTTGAAAAGTTTTAGAGTTATGCGAAAGAACTACTTTAGTTCTAAATTGGGAGAAATGTCAATTTATGGTTGCAGGAGGAATTGTGTTAGGGCATAAAATTTCGAACAATGGTATGGAAACAGACCCTGCAAAATCCAAGTTATATCTAAACTAACACCTCCTACTAGTGTAAGAGAAGTTAGAAGTTTTCTTGGACATGTTGGTTTTTACAGGCATTTTATTAAAGATTTCTCAAAATTTACTAAACCTCTATGCCAACTTTTAGAAAAGGACAGGAAATTTGAGTTTACTAAAAGCTGTTTAAATGCCTTTGAGTTATTAAAAGAAAAATTAATCACGGCCCCTATTATAGTTTCACCTAACTATGAGAAACCATTTGAACTGATGTGTGATGCTAGTGATTATGCTATTGGAGCTATCCTTTGACAAATGTATGAAAAGATTTTTAAGGGTGATATATTATGCTAGTAAAACTCTTAATAATGCTTAAATTAACTATACTGTCACTGAAAAAGAACTACTAGTTATCATATATGCTTTAGATAAATTTTGATCTTATTTAATTGGAGCTAAATGTGTTGTGCACACTGATCAATCAACTATTAAATATCTGATGCAAAAGAAATATGCAAACCAAGGTTGATTAAATGGATATTTTTGATGCAAGAATTTGATCTTGTAATTATTGATAGAAAGGGAATTGATAATCAAATTGCTGATCATTTGTCAAGATTAGAAAACCATTAATTATCTGATGTTGACAATGAAATTACAGACAGTTTCCTTGATGAACAGCTTTATAATGTTAGTGTGTGGAAAATATCATGGTATGCTGATATTGTTAACTATATTGTAAGTGATATTTTGCCACCTATGTTGATATTGTAACAGCATAGGAAATTCATTCATGATGCAAAAGCTAATTTTTGGGATGAGCCTTATTTATATAAATAATGTAAGGACCTGATTATGAGGAGATGTGTACCTTATGAAGAAACTGAACTGATTATTCAAAAAATGTCCTAATTTTGAATTTGGAGGACATTTTAGGTGAATTTGGAGGACTTATAAAATTTTACAAGCTGGATTTTATT
>NW_018243703.1:55182-60359 GCF_001263595.1 Phalaenopsis equestris | reverse complement strand
ATATATAAAAACTTGTGATCGATGTCAACGAGTAGGCAATATATCTAGAAGAAATGAAATGCCTCTAAATTTCATATTGGAAGTTGAGATCTTTGATGTTTTGGGATTAAATTTTATGGGACCATTTTTTCCTTCATTTGGGAACTTATATATATTAATTGCAGTAGACTATATTTTTAAGTGGATTGAAGCACAAGCTTTACCGCGCTGTGACGCTAAAAGCATTTCAAGATTTTTAATGAAAAATATTTTCACTAGATACGGAATGCCTAGGATGATTATTACTGACGAAGGATCCATTTTAGGAATAAATATATTCAGAGATTGGCAGAAAAATTTGATATTATTCATAGAATTTCTACTGCTTATCACCCTCAAACCAGAGGATTAGCTGAAGTTTCTAATAGAGAGATTAAACAAATACTTGAAAAGACTGTAAACCCTAGTAGAATAGATTGGTCCACTAGATTGGATACAACATTATGGGCTTACAAGACTGCTTATAAAACTCCTATTGGAATGACTCCTTACAGACTGATTTTTGAAAAGACTTGTCACTTACCAGTAGAATTGGAGCATAAAGCATATTGGGCGTTTAAAGAATTCAATTATAATTTGAAAGATGCTGGTAAGAAGAGACTGTTACAATTAAATGAATTAGAAGAATTAAGAAATGAATCTTATGATAATGACATAATTTATAAGGAAAAATTAAAGTTATGGCTTGATCAAAAGATTAACCAAAAGAACTTTGAATCAAGACAAGAAGTTTTGCTTTACAATACAAGGTTGAAGTTATTCCCTCGGAAATTGAAGTCTCGTTGGTTAGGGCCATTTACAGTGACTCAAGTTTACACTTAAGGAACTGTTGAATTTGAAGATCAAAAAACGAAAAATAGATTTAAAGTAAATGGACATAGATTAAAACCATATTATGAGGGTAAAAGAATAATTTTTAAAGAGGTTTTAAAGATGAGTCAACGTGAATGAACACCTGAATAAACCCTAAATAGGTCGGGCTAACGACGTTAAACCAAGCGCTTTATGAGAGGCAACCTATATTTATATTTATCTTTATTGCAATTATGGTAGTTTTTATTTGAATTTATCGCTAATGTATAGTAGTATTAAGCTCAACTACTCTTATTTACCCTTCAAATATCTTTAAAATTGGATCCATAAAGAAAAATTGCGACACATGCGAACCAGAGCAAAACTGTGAAAGTTTTACCTTGGACGCCGACGGCGCCCTCGACGGCAGGTTTTTCCCGAGAGCCCAGGCAAAAAATTAATACAGAAGCGTGCCAATGGTGCCCTCGACGCCGCCGACAGTGAGACCAATAAGAGGCGATTTTTTACGCTGACGGCGAGATCGGTAAGAGGCGGTTTCTTGTGTCCGATGAGCGGTTTTTTGACGGTTTTTTGGTCGGCAATAATCTTTTTAAATAAAAAATTCGAGCTCTAGTTCATATTTTCTCCCCAAAAACAAAGAAAAACTCTGTCAATTTCATTCCTATGGCGTCCAATTCCCCTGATAATCCCAAAATGTGAGTTTTCAATCGGTGAAAGTTCATTAGTGCGGAAGCCCAACGAATCTTCAACAAAGTGCTGATGAAGAAAAAATTAATCAAGGAACGAAGATTCGTGAATCACAGATTGAATAATCCCACAACGGATATTGAAGAAACGATAGTGCGGCGATAGCGAAGATGGGAAGTGCTGTGCTACACTACTTCCGTCGTGGTAGTTCCTATGGTAAGAGAATTTTATGCAAATTTACATGGAATTAACCAAGGAGTTGTTTATGTGCGAGGGAGATGGATTACTTTCACTCCTTCAAGAATCAACAAGTTATATATGATAGAGAATGTTCCTGTCTGCCACTATTCCCATTTCGTCCCAACGAGAGACCAGATGAATGAAATTTACCAGTATTTGACGGACAAAACTGATTATTGAGAAATGCGAGAGAACGGGTATGTTAGTTTTTCTTCAACACTTTTGAATCCCGTCTCTAAACACTGGCACGTCTTCATTTCTGTGAAACTGTTACCGACAATGAAGGTTGGTAAGGTTTATAATGAAAGTGCCATTTTGAATTACTGCATCCAAAGGGGACTGCCGATCGATATTGGATCAATAATTGTGAAGTCAATCTTAAGCCTGATCGTTCACGGATCAACTTATGGGCTTGGACACCCTTCAACAATTTTCTCACTTTGCAGCCAGTTCCAAGTATCCTATGAAAACTGGGAAAAGGTATTGCTACCTTGGAAACCTTTGGATCCAACTAAAAGATGCACATCATTTGAAGATGAAAATGACATGGCTATGATAGTTGATCAATCTTCTCAGAATTCTCTGCCAGTACAACCCTTAGTCCCTGATAAGTCTTGGTGATCCTGCGCCAAATCAAGAAATTGGAAAATGAGGTACAAAATGTGATGAATGCAATTAATAACATCTACCAATGCTTCCATCATCTAGACTGGAGAATTAAATAACATTTCAATCATTGGGGACGTTTAGAAGATAGCTTGATACGACTGATGAAGAGTATGAAATTAATTGAGGAAGATTCTATTGAAGAATTTCCATTCCGACCCTTGTACAACCTCTTCGTCCATGTGCAATCAATGGGTGATCTCAGAAAGAGAAACGAGCACAGAATCTGACGAGTAGTAGATCTCATATGTTACATTTATGTTTGTGTGTGTGTGTTTAGATTTGAACTTTATATTTGCTTTGCTTTAGAATTATGCTTAAAGATCTCTGTATAGTTGAGACTAAGCATGGGATGTTTTGTTTTCAACATTTGGAGTGTTGTGAGATTGTGACGCTGAATTAATGTATTGAGGTTGAGAAAATCCTAATTTAGGTGTGTTATGTAACTTTTATTGTATCTCTTGGAATTTATATATAAATGTGATGTTTTGTTTTGTGAAAGTCTGTGTGTGTTAAGTACATCATTTAACTATTTAAAATTATGTTTATAAAGATTAAACGGATATCGTTTAGGCTTAGAATTGATTAAAATCATAAAAAATATGAAATTTGGACAAAATCAATAGAGCCCGCCGACGGTGCCCTCGATGCCGCCGACCGTGGGAATTTTCCGAAACTTATGTTAAAAGCAGGAATTTTCCGAAACTTACGTTAAAAATACAATAGATCACGCCGAGAGTGCCATCGAGGCCACCGTCGGCGAGATCGCAAAAATATCTCTTTTAACCGTGATTTTGACCGGTTAACCGCCACTATTCATCATCCCCTTCCTCCTAAAAACGCCATTTTCGAATTAGGGCTTGATAGATCTTGGATTGGGAGACGATTTCAAGGCTTATTGACATCAGATTTGATCTTCTTTAGGTAAGTGATTCACTCCAAGCTAAATATATTTGATTTTCACCATGTATTTCATCTACATTGAGGAAACCCAAAAATTTGAAAATGTGAAGAAAATCTTGGAAGAAATTCATGGATCTTAATGTTGAACTCTGTGAATTACTATTGGAAGCCATTATTTACATATTAGAAGTGATTTTTGGAAATTTTCTTTTTTCTTTGATTTGGTTAGATTTTTGGTTAGATTAAAAATGCCTCCACGTCAAAAGAGAAGAGTTGAGTGCGACGATTCACTCTTCGTCAATGTGATGGCTCAAACTCGATTCACTTCAATACTTCAAGGAAAAAAATGTATTCAAGATCGAGTTTGTGAGAGTCCAGGAGGAGAAATTGAACAGGTTATTGTCGAGCGAAAGTGGGATTTGTTACACCACTAATAAAGCTGATGCAAATGTGGTGAAAGAGTTCTATGTCAATGTGATTTATGCTGAAGATGGAATCGTGCAAGTGCGTAGACTTCCTGTGGAATTTACCGCCGCCCGCATTAACACTTTTTATGAAGTTCCAGATTCTTACATTTGCCACTATGAATCATTTAGTACAATGGAAGGCCCCTTCAATAATGTGATTAACTTTCTCACTGATGGGAAAGGAACGTGAAAGATAAAGCAGCGAGAACGGGTAAACATTTATGCTTCCATGTTAAATGCCACCTCTAAGGCGTGACACTATTTCATTTCCTCTACTCTATTACCGACTTACCACCATAGTGAGGTAACCAGAGATAGAGCTATACAAAATTTCTGTATTTAGAATAACAAAATTATAAATAAGGGTAAGATTATTTTCAAGAATATATTGACTATGGCAAGGACTGAGACTAGTGGAGGTCTAGGTCATCCTAAACTTATTTATACACTTTGCCAACTTTCTGGAGTGGAAGCTGGAGATGAAGAGTGGGTTTACCCTATGAAACCCATTAGTAAATCAAATTTGAAAACTTATGTATCCCATGAGAAATGGAGAACTGGAAGTAAGAGTCAGGAACCTTCTACTAGTAGAGACGTTCCTTCTACAATTTATGACCCTCCTCCTCCCTCTAGCTCCCCTACTTTAGCAGATTTGATGAATGAATTGACCTTGCAGCGGGAGAGCATAGATTTGATAAATGAGAGGATTGGAGGTTTAGAATGTCGACATGATTATGATAGTGAGTACCTGCAGAGGCATTCTAATTTTGAGATAGCCTATTATGATGCTCAGGCCCGACACTACAGAGGAAAGTCTGATGTTACATTTCCTGAATGCCCCCAATATACTCAGTATCAACCCGATCCACCTACTGATCAAGGCGACGATGAAATAGTTTTGGATTTTGATATTTAGAATGAGATTGATGTACTTATGTTTGTATTTTTGTTTATTTTTTATGTTATGTAGTCTTTTTATGAGAAAAATGAATGAGTATGTAATTTGACTTTCATTTAGTGTACTTTGTGGACTGTAATGTGATGTGATTTTTAGTTTCATTTTAGTATTTTTTTCTTTTGTTTAGTATTGTGGTTGTGTTAGGAAATGTTGTGTTTGTTTTAGTTTTCTACTTGTTTCAAAATTTCATTTCCCAGAAATTCCTCTAATGATTTATATGTGTAGAAAACTCCTAATATTTCAGACCAGGTGAAGTAAAAATTGGAGAAGACCTGCAAAAATTTCAGAATGATAAAGATGCCTACAATACTGAGGTATGATTTATATTTATAGTATTTTCTTTCCACCTTTATTTCATATTTAAAAATTTAAGTTTGGGGGAGGGAAGAAAAAGATTAACTATT
>NW_018243703.1:54024-54348 GCF_001263595.1 Phalaenopsis equestris | reverse complement strand
CTTTTAGCGTCACAGCGAGGTAAAGCTTGTGCTTCAATCCACTTAGAGACATGACCAAAGGAAAATATGTTGAGATTTTCATACCTATTTTATGTTGTTTTTAATGATATTGCACTTTAAAGAAAGGTAGTTTTGATGTTTTTTTGCTGGAATGATGAATTAGGGTCAATGGAGCAAAAAAGATGCAAAGAGGAGCGAATTTGGAGCGAAAAGGACCAAAATGTGGATAATTGAACTAGGGCGCCGACGGTAAGATTTTCTCGAGGCTACAGGACAAATTCTCTAGAAGGGCGCCGACGGCGCCATCGAGGCCGCCGACGGCGG
>NW_018243703.1:53695-54002 GCF_001263595.1 Phalaenopsis equestris | reverse complement strand
GTTATGTGACATGTACAATGGATAAGGCCGGATTTTGGAGGGGTGCGTAAGCAACTCTTGGGAAAACTCATTCACATCTTTAAAGAGGACATTTTGGTCGAAAATAAGAAGGAGGAAAGCAAGCTTGGAAGCAATAGAAAGGATCCATTAGTGCATAGAAAGCTTGTTAGAGCGTATAATTGTGTGGAATTCTTCGAGAGATTGTAAGAGTGGAGGGAAAGTGAGAGATTTCTTCCTCCTTGCTGCTTCGAAGAGGAATTCTGTGTGCTGTAAAGAAAGGAAGAGATTCAGAGGAACTTCGAGGAGT